>NC_044395.1:96071118-96328618 GCF_006542625.1 Nomascus leucogenys
GAAGTCAGGGTGGCGATTCCTCAGGGATGTAGAACTAGAAATACCATTTGACCCAGCCATCCCATTACTGGGTATATACCCAAAGGACTATAAATCATGCTGCTATAAAGACACATGCACACGTATGTTTATTGCAGCACTATTCACAATAGCAAAGAGTTGGAACCAACCCACATGTCCAACAACGATAGACTGGATTAAGAAAATGTGGCACATATACACCATGGAATACTATGCAGCCATAAAAAATGATGAGTTCATGTCCTTTGTAGGGACATGGATGAAACTGGAAAACATCATTCTCAGTAAACTATCACAAGGACAAAAAACCAAACACTGCATGTTCTCACTCATAGGTGGGAATTGAACAATGGGAACTCATGGACACGGGAAGGGGAACATCACACTCCAGGGACTGTTGTGGGGTGGGGGGAGGGGGGAGGGACAGCATTAGGAGAGATACCTAATGCTAAATGACGAGTTAATGGGTGCAGCAAAACAACATGGCACATGGATACATATGTAACAAACCTGCACATTGTGCACATGTACCCTAAAACCTAAAGTATAATAATAAAAAAAAATAATAATTAAAAAAAGAGTGCAGATGATAGTAGCTTCTCCTTGTTTTTTCTTTCCTAACAACAGATGGCTTAAGGCTTAGAGGAAATCATACACCTGATTTTTACCAGCAATTTATTTTGTCAGTTAAGTTTAAAAGAATTATGACTCTCACCTGCTCCTTTAAATAGCTGCTCACTTACCGTATACCAGATACTGTGCATTTTATATGTATTCTCTTATTTAATCCTCTAGTAACTCAAGAAAGTAAGTTTTATCATCATTCCCCCTTTGGCCAGATAAAGAAATCAGAATTTAGAGAAACGAAGTAACTTGCCTTTGGCCACAGTGCTCAGTCATGGTAGTTAAGACTTAAATCCATGTATGTCTGACATAAAGTCTGTGCTATCAACCAGTAGACTAGGCTGCCTCCCTTCTTGTGATGTCTTAACTCACCTGGTTCTCCTTTTCCTTTGTAGTGGTGCCAGTGAAGAAGAGGACACATGAAGGCTTGCTACCCCCAGTGGAAAATCATCCCCTTCCCTTGTGTGTATGTGACAGCGTGTATGTAACGGCTTCTGATTTCTGTGAAAGCTGCTCAGCAACAAATGTACTTCCACCAGATGTGTCCCCAGATCCACAGCAGGCACATCTCTCTCCAAGGGATGACCAGTTTTATGCTTACTGACTGTGTGCTTCTCATCCTCTGGTTGTGGTAGGTCAAGGAAAAGAGCCCCTTTGATCCACCAGGAGCAATTAAGAAGGGTCCTTCAGGTAATCCCTCAATGGCTGCTTTGAACTTACTCAGGAAAGCCAGCCCCCATAGTATTGTATTTCAGCCCCCATAATATTGTATTACCAAACAGTATCGCTTTGTTAGGAAGGATCTGGAATAATCTTGAAGGGAAGTCAGAGTTTCCTCCCTGCCTATTAACAAAAACCCAATTTTGTTCATATTGAAGCATGAAATAAATGAGAGCAAGGTAGGGCCAAATTGACTCATGTGGACAGTCACTAAAAGTCCAGTTCTACATTTGTGAAAATGTGGTGCCACGAATTAAGATGGATGACTGGAAAAAGGTGTTAGAGAAAGAGTTAAAGATTAGGAAAAGATATTTTTAGTATATGAAGTTATCCAGGACTTGAGATTCATAATTCAGTGCTGTGGAAATGAAAAAAGTGATTGAAGAGGTGGAACGGAAATGACCTTAGGGGGAAAAAAAAGGACCAAAGAAATCTGATTAAAAGTTGAAATCAGTATTTCTGAATTCAAATTGCTTGAATTTCCAAAATATTCAGTAAAGGATCTAATAGAACCAGAATTATTTGGGTGAATTCTGCAGGTTTTATGGGCTTGTCACAACGTGAAGGGCTGGAATGTATATTACCAAATGGGAATTTACATTGTAGGTTTTTGCTAATCCCACCCCCATTTTAGCCTAATTTGGCTTAAATGCAGTATGGGGAGAATTGTTCCCACTCCATGTGTTCTGAATTCAGCTCATCTCCCAGCATATAGATATATCCTCCTTTAACTCTGACCAGAACCCTTCTTCCTGTGGCACTCCCCATCCATAGACCTTCAGATCATCTCCCACACCCTGGATCTCACTCTCCTCTTAGTAACAGAGACACACCTGAGGTTGGACTTCCTTGCTTTTCTCTACTCCCAAATCACAATTTCTTACAACCAAGCTTTGTGCTCCCGAGTAAGGAGGGATGTACTAGGGGAATGTAAAACTGCAAACTTAAAAACCTGCATCTTCTTGAAGCATCAGTTTTACTTACCAAATGGTTTAGAGTCACGAGATGACCTATTTTTATATAAAAGTTATATTATAGAATAAAATGTTCATACACATAGACTGTTAAGAAAAATAGGAATCTTGCAAGGTAATTCTTATTTGCAAGTGGGTTATGTGTTCACTCTCCGCTACCTTTATGGTATTTTGGTGTTCACTTATGAAGCATACAACTAGAACCATATCCAAGCAGACTCTGGGTTGCTGTTAACCCAGGGTCTAGACTTCTAGTGCCTCTGAGGCAGAACCAAAGGAGCCTGCACTGGGGGAAATCCCTTTTCCTGCCTGCCTGTCTGCCTGTGACCTGTGTACCTATTACAGGCTTTAGGGCCAGCTGATTGTTATGCTTGCAGGATGGTTTTAAAACAGAAACAATACTTGTTTACTGTAGGAGTCCTATTTATATTATTTTTCAGTCCTGTGAATGCTGTGAAATGATTTATTCCTTTGAGGCCAGGAAGCTCCCAGGCATATATGCTTCTAGATTAGGATTGTCCTCACTCACTAAAGATGCCAGGATATTGGGGCTGAGAGGAGTTTGAGATGTGAAAAAAAAAAAAAGGCGTTTTTCTCTCAAACTGATGGCCAAGAAATGACTAGGACAATTTTGGTACTTTATCTATCTCTGCAAAGACTGGAGAATTTGGCTTACCATTAATTACAATCTCCAATCATATCCAACCAAACTACCCTAAAAGAAGGACCAGTGGCCACTCTCGAAAAAATTTAAGTATCAGAAGATTAAAAAGATTTTAGGATTTGGAAGCTTGTATTGTCTTTCCCCAGTAATCATTGTTTGATCTCCAAATAGTGGCCTTATATTAGCAGTGGACAGCTCATTGGTTCTCCATATCTGATCATATGTTATTACTTTGAATCAGTATTTGGGAAATTCAAGCATTTATGCAGTGGGTATAAATGGAAATATAAAAATATGTGCCAACCTTCTCAGTAACTTACCATATCTCTGTGATCCTCAAGGAAAGCACTTTTGCTTTTACTTAGAAAGCGTTTCAGATTTGCTTTATAGACTCCTGCTGTCTTCAGCACCCGATAAAACTTTAACCAGGGAAGCATTAAACACAGTGCAGCAGCTTTTGCCCAGGCTCCTAAGTTCCTGCCGGCAGCATTTATCAATGTAAGAACTAGGATACTTCCTGCAGTGGCACTACCTTCCCCTAGAGCTGGAGCGTGCTGCTTGGCCTTAAGCCCCAGCATGATGAGGCTTCCCTCCTGCCAGGTCAGTAAAAGTTAGAGAGCTCAGAATTGTGTCTTGCCTGGCTGCAGGTTCCAGGGTTTGCTGAAACCCCTAAAGAGAAGTCACCAAGGGAGGCAGGTAATGAATGTTTCCAGAATCAGTCGGATACTCATAGCAATTTCTGGCTACCTTTCAAATGTTGAATTTCTGGATGCTGAGAGGGACTTTGATTTGATATCATTAAATCCAGGACAGTCCCAAGAAGTGCTTGGAGTCTCGGCTCTGACAGCCCAAGAAGGGAAATAGCTTGTATTAAGGAACAACTATGAGCCAGGCCCTGAACTGTCTCTTAGATAATAAAACAGATGGGGAGTGGAAGAGTCATTTGCTTCAAGTTGTACAGCTAGGAAATACTCAAGCCAAATCTTGAACCCAGCTCCCCCTAATTCTGTGGACAGGCACTTTGTACCACACACCATGGTCCACCTAAAAACAGAAGGATAAAAAGACTTCAGGTTTTCCCACTGTGTGCTGACCATCCCAGTTTATGAATCTTTTTAAAATGACATTTCACAGTTATAGTTAGGGCTCAGAAATGGCTTGAGGTAGCCTTATTTCTCCCCTTCAGCAGATGCTCTAAGTACACATTGCTGACTTGAGCCCACCCCCAGGAGTTGGGAGAACATTTCCTTTTTCATGCCATCTTCCATAAATAAGGTGTTTCTTGGCCTTCAAAGGTATAGAATTTTGCAGCAGTAGTAAAAGTGAAGGGTGTTCTGCTCTCTACTCAACTTTATTTGAAAATGTCTGAAGCTTCACTGCTGTAGAAAAGGAAATCTTCATATTTTAGTAAACTTAGCCGCCAGTGTGCTCTGTGAGGATGTGGCAATTCAAAGTCCAGTGAATCTGGACTCTCTTACTGATTCCTGGTTTGTGTGTGTGTGTGTCGGGGGAGTGTGTACCTATATATAAATGACAAGTGTGATATGTGTGTATATGTATATACATACATACATGTCTACACACACACACAATATTTGAGAACGAAGGAAAACTCAAAGCAGCCCCTTCATTATCTTGCGTACTACTTCAAAGATTTCTGTCAGCCCTAATTACAATGTCGCCATATAGTTGGGGCTTAGGTACTTGCTTACAAGAAGAGCAATTCCCTAGCAAAGGTCATTAGCTCCTAAGGCACTGAGTCAAAGTGACAGCCCTGAAGGAAATTGCACTCCAGCCCTCGTCCAGGATGTCTAATAAGATGAGAAACTTGGATGCCCAGCCATTTTGGTGACCTGAGGGTCTAACTACTCCAGTTAGACCTGAGGGCACAAATGCAGAATTCATGACCTTGTAGTAGTGGCAGGGTCTAGGAAGTCCTCTCTCCCCAAGTAGAAAATATTCTCTTGCCATTCCTGACATTGCGCATTCATATAATGGCTGTGCAATACATGCTTCCCAATAAGAAAATTAACTGCATGTTTACTGTGTGCTGATCACATCAGATTTTTATGTTTAAAAAAATTTCATTATGGATTGAGTCCAGCCCAGCCCTAAGAGAAAAAGAAGGCCCATAGGGGAGACTTCAGTCTCATTATTATTGCCTTTATCCAGCAGTGCTTATGAAGCCCCCTACCCCATCCCATTCCAGAAACCATAAGACTCAGGCGGTTCTTGCTTCTGGAGGCCTGCCTGGTAAGATAAGATAGTATCATTTGGAACTGAGAACATACCAGAAACAGCAGAACAAGGGTCAGAGCAGAAAGATGAAAATAAGTGAAGACACTTATGGATACATTGGTGAAAAAAAAGCCACGGAGCCCATACTGGGCTTGATATGACTTTGAGGGGACAGCAGATTAATACTCAATGAGGGTTAAACCTGACCAGTCTTTCTACAGTGACAGGCCACACTGCATGAATGGGGAGAACCAATGAATCCATTGTCCTCTGCCTATTTTCCTGTGCACAGTCACATTCCCTCCTTAGGAATCTTCCCCTTCCACCCTTTACATTAAACAAGGGAACACTGAATCTTTCAAGGGAATTACACGTTTGAGTTAATGTTTCAGTATATCATTTTCATACTGTAAATTATTTTGTAAGAGAGATTTACTGCTATCCCAGGATGTTCGGACTTGGTGCCCCTGTGCATTTGGAAATCAATAAACTATTACCCGAAATGCCATTTGTCTCTCAGAGTTGTGCACAAAGGACCCTGCAAGGTGTAAATATTTATGACGATCTGCATACTTCATTGTGGTAATGCTGGAGATGATGGTGTTTTGGTTACTAGATGTGAGAGTCCAGTTTACTCCTGACTTTTCCAGAGTGCCTTAGGAGAGAGCTCTGGGGAGTGGCAAAAGAACAGACTTAAGATCATTATTATTTAGTGATAAGTTTTCTCCTCAAAGTAAAATGATCCAGGCCTAGATTAAATTTTATGAGCAACTTAGATTATAACCCAAAGAATACTTGGTGCCAAATTATGTTTTTTTTTTTTTGGTTATATGCATTGCTTTACTTGTTTACAAGTCATTCTTTTTTTTTTTTAATTATTATACTTTAGGTTTTAGGGTACATGTGCACAATGTGCAGGTTTGTTACATATGTATCCATGTGCCATGTTGTTTTGCTGCACTCATTAACTCGTCATTTAGCATTAGGTATATCTCCTAATGCTGTCCCTCCCCCCTCCCCCCTCCCCCCACCCTACAACAGTCCCTGGAGTGTGATGTTCCCCTTCCCGTGTCCATGAGTTCCCATTGTTCAATTCCCACCTATGAGTGAGAACATGCAGTGTTTGGTTTTTTGTCCTTGCGATAGTCTACTGAGAATGATGTTTTCCAGTTTCATCCATGTCGCTACAAAGGACATGAACTCATCATTTTTTATGGCTGCGTAGTATTCCATGGTGTATATGTGCCACATTTTCTTAATCCAGTCTATCGTTGTTGGACATGTGGGTTGGTTCCAACTCTTTGCTATTGTGAATAGTGCCGCAATAAACATAAATAACATTAAAGTTTTAGAATTTGGATGAACTAGAAGGAAGGTCAAATTGTAATTTTTGCTATATTTTCTAGAAAAAAATGTCTTTTAGAGCAAATTACAGTTAGGCCAACAAAATCTTTGTTTTGTGAAACTTTAGAAATACGTATTTGCATGTAACTGATGAAGAAATAGAATGAGTTGTAAATGAAGCAATTCCAAGCTGGTTTGAAGGACCAGAGGTTGCATTGAAATCAGAAGTCATATACTCAGAGGCCTTCAGGAGCCAAATGTGAAGACTCAAGATGGTAGATATTGTGTGAATTAGAAAATACCAAGCCCTGCCTAAATGCATTAAAATTTAATGTTTAAAAATCCTAAAACCCACCAGCAGGTGTATCTGGAGGGACAGTTTGTGGACTCTCCTCTAAATTTTCTTTTAACACATTTATCTTCATCAGACCCTTTTAGTTAGCTAGGGACTGTGTGAGAACCTTGAGAAAATTATCCAAGAGAGGGAGATAAGTCACTCAAGGTCACCCAACAAGCCAGGCTGGTAAAGCCCAAGTCAGCAGACTCTCTGTCTCCGAGAGCAACCATTAGGCCCTACTTCCTCTTCCCCAGTTGCGGAGGACACTGCTGCCTGGTGGGGTGGCATTGCCTGCCACTGTAGCACTTAGGAGTCTTCAGTGTTTTAACAAACCACAATGTGTTTGGAGGTTTTCTTCCCTGCTTCCTGGTGCCAGTATCTCAATACCACATCCATTGCCCCAGCCCTTTCTTGTTTTATCTTTCCCTCTGAAAGCTGCAACTCTCTATTTTATTTTATTACTCTTTGTTTGGTCCAACATGGCCCCATTTCCTTTATACTCATAAAAAGGTAGAATTTCAGCTTGTCTGGAATATTTCCTGGCCTTCACAAGGCACCAGAGTTAGAGACACCCAACAGAAAGTCTTAATAAGAGAAGATGTCATAGAAATAGAAACAAAAGCAAAAGACTGCTTGAAATCAGTAACAGGCTGCACTAAGTGTCTGTGCTTGTTAACTATTGTAATCTCCAGGTTTAAATCATCATTTTTGTTAATAATGAGAGCTGTCACTGAGCTCTTTCTCTGGGCCAGGCACTTTGCTGTTGTTTTTCACATTATCATAATAATAACAGCACCGATACTATCATTCCCCACTTTGTTGCTCGGGAGTCAAATTTAGAGAATTAAGTACTGTGACCATGGTTACACCCTAATAAGTGGGAAGCCAGAATTTAAACCCAGGTCTAGCAGACTTCACAGCCTCTTCCCTTAATCTCTTCTCTCCTAGCTGCACTGATTCCACCTTGTATTGGTGAATAACAACACTGATTCCCCTAAAACTACCCCCACACATGTACAGTATGGCCTTGGGGCAAAGGAGTTTGCCTTTTGCAAAGAAGGTCTTGCTTTGTATAGCCTGTAAAATGCAATGTACAGTGAGGGAAAGAAAGTCTAAGGGTAGCAGTCAAATCTTCTTCTGGCCTGAAACTGTACTTTTGGAAGAGAGGACTGTTAGACTTGCTTTATCTTCTTTATTCCAAGGCCGTAAATAAGGAAATCAACAAGAGAGGCAAAACCATGTCTTCTTTTGCTATAGCCTTAGAATCCTGAAAGTCAGCCAGCTCTGACACTGAGTCTGTGATTTAATTAAACATGTTGAAGGCTCTCCAACAGCTTGACATCAGGCCAGCTTCATATTCTTGGAAAGGGACAACAGCAAAAGGAGCTTATCTGTTTTAAAGTTCACTTACTGAGTTCAGCTGTCATGGCCACAGCCTTATAAAAATGGCCCACAACCTTCACAATATTTTAGGATTCATAGCAACTCATTTACCTAGGGCTTAGCCATCTGATAGCTTCACCTATCCCTATTTCCTGAACACAAAATCTAAACTAGTGGTTTGACAATGAGTAACTGAGACAGAACTAGAAAAATCTAGAGCCTCTGCTGAACCCATCAAAAGTGACTGAGCATTAAGAAGTAAGCAAACAAGGCTTCCAACCAATTTAAATAAATACCACGAAGCAAATGCATAAGACAAAGGCCATACATCTAGCCATCAGGCACCTCCCCAGAACCTATTTGCTCTTCCTTCACACATATTTCTAAATGTAAAGGAGAGAAACAGACTTTTAGAGGAAACAAGAAGGAAAAAAGAAGACAGCAATAGAGAAAATGGAAATTTTGAGTAGACTGCAAAGCTCCAAAAGCCCTGATATATGGGTTATTTAGTGTCAAAAAGTCTATACACATCTCATTCTTTAAGAGCCTCACTGTATCATAGGACAATATTCTATTTAAAATGATGACCCTGTGCACCATACATAAAACAACTATGCTTAGAAGGCAAAAATGTGTATATCAAACATTTTAGAAATATTTACATCCCAATGGTTAAAAAAAAAAAAAACTTTTAGGAATTAACAGGAATAAACCTTTGACCATCCAGAATATTTAGCTAAATCAAACAGTGTATATCCCCCTAGCTGACTTCTATTGTTTCATGAGCCTCTGGTGTCCAGAGAGTTTTTTTCACAGCTTTGTAAGTGACTTTCATGCTACAGTGCTTTGCATATAATGGCATGAACAATGGAAGTGCCAACTTTCCAATGTGATGAATAAAACTAGTAACTAGAATACAGATCAAATTCTGTTACAACAAATACTGCTACCATAAAAATCACTTAAGCATCCCTGTTATTTCTAAGCCCCTGTCGATTGCCCATTTATTTTAGGCAATAGTCATTCAACAAAATTGGAGCATAATAAAAAGAAACTGGACCCTCAGCACCAGTTGAGTGTAACACAATTTAACCTGTAATAACAGATTCTCACTTGTATTTCTCCAGCTCTTTGCTATAAGAAGAATAAATGTTACATAGATATAATACCAGCGTGAAAAGCTTGTGGTTGGTGGTTTCTAGGAGAAGAAATAATTCAGAAGCAAAAGACACATGAAGTTATGTGGCAGTTCCTCACTAGGGAATGTGGTCTCCAGGGCCACTTTTGACCTTAATCCATGTTGGAGCCATCAATCAAAGAATTGCTTGCATCTAATAATGGTGTAATGCCTATACTAAGCCCTGGAACAAAGATAGGATTCATTTCTCGTGGATTATTGAGCACTCTGGGGTAACCTGGCCCTGATCTGATGACGCCAAGATTTAAAAACCCAGACGCATGTGACTGGAACTATCTTTTCCCCCATGATGCACTGCTTTCAACACTGCATGACTGTAAAAACATGTGCTACATTGATTATATATAGAGACGGTCTAAATCAGCTGCGTCCCATTTGGTACCCAGGCAAGGATTTTTCCATACCTATCTTTTTGCTGGTGGTAATGATGAGTTTTGTCACTTGCTATAACCTTCTCTGTCTGTCCGTCTTTTTTTCTTTTATGTAAATACTTTTGTGACTTCATTGTAACCAGCATTTTGTAATACTCTTAACAGCAGAGGGGATTAAATCGTGATTCACTTCTGAACAGTACAATCAGCAGTAGGAAAACGAGGAGGGAGGGAGAGGGAAATTGTCCACCATTTCCCAATGATAATGCCTGGCTTGGACCCAAGATTCACATCATACTTGAAGTTCATAAATTCTGGGCACTGCTCAGCTTGAGGAGGCAGGCATTGCTCCTTCATATTTCAGGGTGAGACAAATGCTGTGTTGAAGCCATGCCACTACAGGATACGTTCACCTCTGCTTGCTTTCCTCCCTAAGCCAGAGTGTAGTTAAACATGTATATGTCCCAGGCCAGGAGATCAAATTAAGAAGAGGTTAGCTACTTTCCCTGGCTCTTAAAAACATTGAGTCCAAGTATGGTTCTGCGGCTTGAGGGTGGCCATTTGCTGCCTCACTATTTTTATTAGGACATCTGGAGATTAGAGGTGTTAATTTGAAGTAACTTTTCTGTATTTGGTTTCTCTCCACATATTATGAGACCTTTAGACCCAGTTGGATGGCTATATCCTAGTATGAAATTCAACTTCTAAGTAGGAGGAACTATGATAGAGGAACAAGATTGCTCTCTGACTTGGTGGTAGTGGCAATAGGGAGTGTCAGTAGGGTAGTTTCAGGTGGGGAGGATGGCAAACCACTGATAACAATAAAAATGAGTATTTCTCAACATTCAAGCCAATTTCCCATTTGATAACAAGTAGGTTCTGATCTATTTTCCCCAAATTAATATTTTCCCTGGAAGATTCTGACCTGTCTGATCAAATAAAGGCATTCCTCTGAGAGTATACCTAGCCCACTTGTGGCCAAATTATACTTGACTGTTATGTACTCAAAACAAGCTTGCCTGTTAATCTCTTTCTCTTACCTCTATTATGAGGACAAGACGTGGAAGAATTAGGTCACCAGGGGATCCACCATTGCATATGTTTAAGTGGTATAAAGAAGCCAGGATTCCTAGAATGGTCTGTCTTTTGCCATTTCTGGGACAATGAGAAAATCCATCTGGAGTGTTTATGCCCCTCTGAATAACCAAGTCATGGGCTTGTTTGCTTTCAGTCACTGCCTTCAGAAAAAGACAATTTCACAATGACTTACTTCTAATAATCACTGAAACAGCCTCATGAGGACATGCAAAACTGCTGTCTATCTTCAGGCCTGGCCCATTGTCAAATGGCAGACTCGCAGAGCAAATAGGAGACCTGGCCTAGTTCACAAGGCAGTCAGAAGTGATCCAAAGTTCAGGCTCCCCCTCCCTTTTATCCCTCCACCCTGCCTCCACTCCTCCGCCTCCTATTCTTCCGGCCTTTGCATCTGGTAACCATGAGCCTCATGGATTCCAGGCACAAATTCTCAGATTTCAGATGTTTGGGAAATTTCTCAGCTTGGGTCATTCTTCAAGAGTAAGAAATTGAATTTGGGAGAAAAAAAAACAGCTGAGATCCTTCCACAGAAGAGAAAATAAATAAGGTGTGGTGTGTATCCATCCTCTTCCCAACTCAGCTCCAAAACCACACACAATGTCTAACTTCAAAAAGAGTATTTAGATCCCCCCTGGAAAGGAACAGAATGGAAACACAGTCTCCACTCATAAAAACACTTTTCTGCCTTCTATGGTATAAACACAACTGGCATCAGATAATACAATGTAATTGATTTTGTGTGTGTAATTGGGGAAGAGAAGGGTCTCTAGAGGGTAGACCTAAGAGTAGTGGAATGGAGTGAAAAGTAAAATTTAGACTTAATTGTTGGGAGTAAACTGTTAACATTATGAACCACTTGACCCTAGTGTTGCATCTTCACAAAAAAAGAGCAGTGTGCCATCTTCTGTCTTTGGAAAATGGGACAAGCTTGCCCTTGATACTAAGTTTTAGAAGCAGACAGTCTTGGTTTTAGTACTGGCTTTGTCCTTTACTAACTCTGAATAATTAAATGAGCAGATGGTCTACAGGGCTTAGTACAGTGCCTGACACATAGTAAGCACTTAGAAATGGTAGCTTGTGACTGTTGTGCTGTAGTCCTGTTAGAGATTCAGTAGATGGAGCCACCTTCATGTTGCCCCCACTGAGCTGCTCTGCTCACCTCTAGATGCTCCCCACAGCTGTTTCATAGCCATCTGTACCACATCCCCATGTACTTTTTCACATCAACGGTAAGTACCTCAAGTTACTGTGTGTATTTACTTGTTCATAAGGTTGATGTCTGTAACTCTTTGAAGGTTGTATTATTTGTTTGCTGCTGTATTACTAATGATGACAAAGTTGCCTGACAGAGTAGATGTTCAAATTTATGGACTTAAACTGACTGACATCTTGATAATGTCCATATGCAGAGGTACTCCAGATATTATATATTGATGCAGAAAACTGAAAGATAAATACTTTTAGCTGCATCTACCCCAGAATGAGTGTCCAAAGCAGGTGGCACCACCAAAAGGCACCTTCTTTTCCCACGAGAAGAGGGAAGAGAGTTGAGAAGCCTCACTCCCATCCCTGCTGTGCCACTGACAAGTTGTGCAGCTTTTGGCACATCACGTTCTCTCTCTACATGCGCCTAAAATGACGGGTAGGGTCAGAGACATCGGAGGATCTCTGTTTTCTCTTCCACCTCTAACACTGTAAGATCTTAGCAAAGTAAAAAGGGACAGTGGTAACAGGAAAATTGTTCCTCTAAGAGTCCCAAGTCATCTTTTTTCTCTCCATGTGTGTTAGCATTTGTGTGTGTCCGTGGGTGTGTATGCATGTGTGTGGAAGCTATACAAGGAAAACTGGATCCATAGGTAGACTTTCTGGAGAGTAGTACTGCTCCAAATGTGCACAAGCCACGCGATATGATTTGCCTCTGTGTCCCCACCCAAATCTCATGTTGAAATGTAATCCCCAATGCTGGAGGTGGGGCCTGGTGGGAAGATTGGATCATAGGGGAGGTTTCTCATGGTTTAACAACATCTGCCCTTTGTCATGATAGTGAGTTCTTGTGATATCTGGTTGTTTAAAAATATGTGGCACCTCCCCCCACCTTCCTTCTGCTCTGGCCATGTAAACTGCTCACTCCCCCTTTACCTTCCACCATGATTGATTGTAAGTTTCCTGAAGCCTCCCTAGAAGCTGAGCAGATGCCAGTATCATGCTTCCTGTGTAGCCTGCAGAACTGTGAGCCAATTAAACCTCTTTATAAATTATGCAGTCTCAGGTGTTTCTTTATAGCAGTGAAAGAACGGACTAATACACCACACACACAAAAAAGAAATGTACCACAGTCAAATAAACTGGGAAGCAAAACAGTGGGCCAAACAAAGTTAAATAGATTTCTTCCCTGTAGAATTTCTGGGAGCTTTTAATATGTTCACGTGCATTGTAGAGCTTTCATGTAACAATTTTGTAGTTTTCTCGCAGTTCTGTATAACAATTTTAGGAAACACTGATTTAGAGATGAATCTAACCCTTCGTGAGTTAACTGTTGAGAGATTCAAGGATTTGCTTAAGGTCACCGGACTATTGGGAAACCTGAGTTCTTATCCATATTTGACCACTGCATCCCAGAAGAGAATGTCTGTTTAGTGACTCAAGAGCCCACGTTAGAACATTCTAGGAGACACCCCAAGATTTCTCCCTTGATTCTAAAGGGAAGCGTTTGATAGGCTGCAGTTCTGTTTCAGGACTTGCACAGACATTAATGTTCAGCATAGTGCAAGCTTCTTTGTCAGTGTGGTGCCGTCAGTAACATGGGGTGCAGCTCTGACAAGCTATGGTTCTGTCTTCTTCTCTCTTTTTCTTTCTTCTTTCCTCCCTCCCTCCTGGTTCTCTTTTCCAGGTTACATTCCAGGCTCACTATTGTCATACTCAAGTGATGGTAAAGAATAAAACAGCACTGACCTGCTTGATTAAGATCTCTACCACATCGATACACTGAGCACCAGGGTATTCAGGTGCCCAGTAAGCCTTGTGCATGGGAAGCCTCTTGACTCAGACGAATGGTGACTGGGAAACTGAGGTGGAAGGCCACTAAAGGTGGCAGTTTGTATCTGGCCTCTTAACAGTGTTCACCATGAAACATTCTCAAATGCCTTCCCTGGCATGTTAGCCTGAGGCATCACAGGAACTGTCAGGTGCCTTGTGGGGGTATCAGTGTGCGACAGGCAGCAACATGGGAGTGGGAGGTGTAGTAAGAGTAGGCATGTGTGTGCGCAACACCAGAGGGAAATATGGGCATATCAGGAAGAATAATGACTTGGCACCCCCTCCAAACTGCTATTGTTTAGATATTAGGTCAACATTTAGAGAGGATGGAGGCAGGTGTGGGGTAGGGAGCTGGAGTCTGTGTCCCCACCTGCTTACCACACTCACAGAAATAAAAGCCTGGGCCCTCTTTTTAGAAGACCATTTAGGGACCATCTGTTGTTATCCCAGCCTAACCTTTTTGGGGTCTCACCCTACCCACTTCCAAATGGCTTTCAAATTATTTCTTCCAATCCCATACAATTATCTCCCTGAAAGGAGTTCTTGGAAGTGCAGTTTTGTCCATCTCATTAGTGAGGTTTTTGCAGCACCACAACCCCCTCCCCCAACAAACTGGTCATATGTTGTGTGTGTGTGGTCATCAGGCTGGTGATTTAGTGAGGAGCCCACTCCTCATCTAGAAAGTATGCATGACACCCAGATCACAACACTCCCCATGTGGTCGCCGGCTATCCCCTACAGAGTTCATGAACTTCCAAGTAAGAAGAGACACAAGAGTGGTATTTTCTTGGGAGATTATTAGACCCACCAGAAGGTAACAAGAGCATTTAGCGACGGTAAAGAATAAATATCCCCACTTACTGGGACAGCTCTCTTTCCTCTGTCTCTTCCTCATCCCTTTCCTCAGCTTCCTCCTACTCTCCCAGGAATAAAGGAGCTTCATCTAGACGAGCTCATGGACAACAAACATGCCTGGAAAAAGCTATTGCCTGATTGGCTCCCAGTTCTCATTGTGATGTTTCACACCTATCAAGTGACGTTGTTTTTAGAAATGCACAACCAACATATGGCCTTGAATTGGATCAACCCACCATCTCACTTCACAATACTCAGCCTAACATGACAAAACCACCAAGACAACCAGTTAATTTAACTGGAAAAAAAAAAATCGGTTCAACCAGTTGTTTGGCAGAGGTTAAGTAGAACTGTGTTGATTGTTGAATTATGCATTTTAAAAAGAGGTTGCATAGGTACAGCTGAAGTGAAATCTTTTTGTGACCTTGAACTTGGGTTTTTATATCAACATCAAAGATTTATTAATGAAGGCTCAAGATTTCCAATAAAAACATTTCCAATTAAATGTTTCCAGTTGTCTTCCTTTCCCAGGTGAAGTGGGCATCTTCACTAAGCCCAGTGGCTGCCTTTTGCCCAAGCTCTCTCTTCTTGAAATAGAGGTAAGTTATCTTTGAGTGAAATAATGGGAGCATGGACTTCTAGATCAGAATGCCTGGGTCTGGCATTTACTAAGTCACTTTAAACCAGTAACTTACATACCCTTTGCCTCCATTTCCTCATCTCCAAAATAGGGATCATATAGAACTTGCCACACTGGGTTGATGAGAGGATCAAATAAGATACTGGGTGAAAAGTGCTTAAAACAGTGCCTGGCACATAGTAAGTTATCAAGAAATAAAATAGTTATCAATATTAGCATCATTATCGTAACTTGATTGGTGTAGTAATAAAACAGTTTATTGGATAGGAAATTTGGTGGTATCCAATCCCATTTTTAGAAATCTCCCTGAAAGAAATATGACACGGGTACAAAGCTTTTTGCATAAGAATGATCATGTAGCATTGCTTTTAAGGGCAAAAATGTGGTAATGATGTCAATATTCATTAACAGGGGACGGGCTAAGTGTCTGAGAATCTGCCCTTGTAGAAGAACACTCTCCAGAAAATCAAGGGTCGGCTTGTATCTGCTGACTCAGCCCAGCCAACAGTGCTTCTGAAAATCACTGAGGCCTCCAAGTTCAGATTGGCAATCACAACTTTCCTTCCTGCAATCACGGAACATTCTCTGGGAGGCTAATCAGGATGGCTTTTCTTTAACTGGGAAGAGTGGCTTTGTGTCACTCCAGCCAAACTCTGAAGAGGCACAGGCCCTAATGAGGAAGAGATCAAGGAACATTGTTGAACGATACCCTGGTTCCCAGTATAACCCCATCTCACGACCGTGATCCTCAAGTCATAGGCCAGTAGGGTAGGTCAAATGAGTTAAAACCCTAACTTCTGGACTTTGATAACCTTCCTTAGAGCTCTCTACTGTGAGAAGAAAAGGTCATCTGCTAGGCCATGTTCAAGCAAAGAAAAGTGGAATTTTTCCCATCTCTCATGATTCCCCAATCCCAATCCTTTAGGGTTTACCTATTCATGTTAACCAAAAACACTGAGTTGGAAGTGGAGCCAAGCCCCTTACCACTTTACCACTCCCTAACCTCATTCCTGCTATGTCTGATTTCTACCAAACAGGAGCATTCACCGAGATCCCTTTCTCCAAAACAAAAGCTTTGCCCCTTTGAGGCTCTTGTTTTGTTTGGGCCCTTCTTGCTATCCCTCGCTTGTTCTGTGCTTCGTTTTCCCTGGGCCCCATTTCATTCCAGTTTCACGAGAGAAGAGGAGAAAGTACAGACCACAAGAAGGAAAAGCATTGTAATTCTGGTGGTTTTTTATACCTACAGACGACGACTCCTATTGTAGCAGCCGCATCACGTGTATCATTGAGGGCTCCATCGTGCCCTTGACCCTTCCTAGTCCTGGCTCCTTGTCTTGGAGCAACAAAATGAAAAAGCTGAAGGCCAGATGTGGTGGCTCATGCCTATAATTCCAACACTTTGGGAGGCTGAGGTGGGTGGATAACTTGAGGCCAGGGGTTGGAGACCAGCCTGGCCAACATGGTGAAACCCCGTCTCTACTAAAAATACAAAAATTAGCTGGGCATGGTGGTTTATGCCTGTAATCCCAGCCACTCGGTAGGTGGAGGCATGAGAATCGCGTGAACCTGGGAGGCGGAGGTTGCAGTGAGCTGAGATCGTGCTACTGCCCCCTACAGCCTGGGGAACAGAGTGAGACTCTGTCTCAAAAAAAAAAAAAAAAAAAGCTGAGGCGAACGCCTCTGCGCCCCCTAGAGGTTGGAGAGTGCAACCAACAATGAGTGTGAACACATGGAAAAGCTCAGTGCTAGCCTACAAGCTGTTAGCAATGAAGAGGGAGCTTGTGGGGTAGGCTGATCCAAGTCCCAACCGCCCTGAAGGGAGATTATAATCCCCAGTTCCTCCTCAAGAACTTCTCCATTGTAAAGCAAATCCCACTTTTCTTCTTGCTCCCATATTGTCACCTAGATATCAAGGGAGGCAAAACCAAATCCTTGGCGTCTCAGCTCTGTTTTTGTAAGCCAATTTCCCCACTAATAAGAATTGGAGATTGTGTTCCCCCGTGCAGTGCCAGACCAGGCCAGCAGGGGTCTAACATTAGTTGCTTTTAACCTACAATGACTGGCTCTCCACCGTAGTGGCTGAGTGAGTGAACTTGAAGTGAAGAGCTAATAGCCATGACTGGAGAAAACAGGTATAAATAGTGCGTCCACTTTTGTAGTAAGACTAAAAACAGTCCAACCCACAGGATATCGATTTTCCTTATCCACAATGAAGTGCTTGGTTTAATACACTTTTCCTGTTTACTCTGAAAATGCATTCATAAAGAGAGCTATCTTAATCCAGGATCTTGGACCATCCAGATTTCTGTCTGAAACAATTCACTAATTGCTGTTTGGTCTCTAAAGAGGATGCCATGAGGACTAAAGATTATATAATAAAAAAGACAATGTCTCAAAAAGCAAATGTCTCCAACTTATAGAAGTCATAGTTTAAAAAACAAAAAAACCCACGAGTTTAGTATTTCTGGATCATTCTTAAGGTTGGTATTTGAAACTGTAAGCTCAAATCTTTACATTGTCCTTGAATATATTTTCACTGTGGCTATTAATTACAACGATTAAATACCTAAAAAACTATTGTGCTTTCCAGTTTTCAGTCTTTTTACATACATTATCTCGTGGTCCTTTAATACAAGAAAAAAAATTAGTCTCATTTTATGGCCAATGAAATTGAGGCTCAGAGAGGTAAAGAATGTAGCCTGAGATCACACCACTAGTAGTAGCAGAGCTGGCAATTTTCCATGCCAAATGCAGCAATTAAAGTCCATGGGCATTAAAGGACATTTACATATGCAAACATTTATATAATACAACCTTATTATGAATGGTATTTTTTCAGCAACTAACCTGATTTTACTTATTAATATCTATTTATATCTTGTTGCTATGATAGAATAATCATACTATAATTTCTTTAAATTACGGAATGCGTGCTTTTGATGAAGTGCACATTCCTTCACTTCACATAGCCCTGTTCTATGTTTGGCGCTTTGATGAGACAGCAGGAAGTGGCAAGAATCCAATCTACCCAGATTCAAAAATTCTCCTTATCTTAAACAGGCCACTCTGTCAGAGAAAATGAAACTGTTTTAATCACATAACAACCTGAAGCGCTAGGTACTATTATTTTTCTAGATGAAAGAAGAGGCACAGAGAGGCCAGCTTGCCCAAGTGCAACAACTATAAAGTGCGGGGGCTGATTTCTACCCAGCTAGACTGACCCCTACCAGGGTCACAATCACTATGGCACCAGGTGCAAAGACCCTCCAGATGGCACAGAAGAGGTAACAGGACAGACTATAATTTTCCCCAAAAGAGTCTAACATGGTTGTGAGAACTAAATAAAAAGGGCTATGTTGTTATACCTTGGAGAATAGGGAGAAGCGTTACAGGTTTTTTAAAAAGTCAAATGCAATATGGATTTAAAGGGACTTTATAGACATTATGATTTTGATACCAATCACTCTGAGCTGCTTGGATTGTCTCAGAATCTCCATTTTCTGCCCTCCCTTTTACTTAGAGATTTAATGACCTTAGATAATATTAAGGAAAGGCACCTTAAACTTGCCTGTCTGTAGCCACCAGCACTCCAGACCCGGCGTGGCAATCTGCCCAATCCCCACAGGGTGAGTTCCCACGAACTGATAACCTACTATGTGCCAGCATTTTGCAAACTGCCTCTAGAACAGGCACTTCAGGCTGCCTAATGAGTGGATGTCTACTCCCTCTTCTTGCAGGATTGGGTGCAGGGATTCCCGCTCCCAGGGGCCTCCAGAAACAGGCTCAGTCTCTCAGCTCCAAGGGCCGACCTGATTGGTCTAAGGGAAGTCCTGCCCTCTTGGTCATGAGTGGTTCAGAAATGAGCATGTGACTTGTAGGGGCTTCTGGGAAGTTTCCTCATGCCTACAAAAGCCTACCAGAAGGTACCACCTCTCTCCTTTACCCAGATGGTGCCTACATTTGTTCCTGTGATTTGTGATGGAAGCTAACCTGGGGCTTCAGAGCAGAAGGTGAGGCAGCTTGAGAGAGACTATGACTTGTGCCCAAAGCTCTAAGACCCTGCGGTCCCCACAGCACCCCCACAAGGGAAGCCTTGTTAAGGCCCTTTTGCAGATGAAGAAACTAAGGCCGAGGGAGGTACAGAGTAAATAACCAAACTGGAGTTCAGTCAAACCCAGGGATATCTGCCTCCAAAACCTGGGCTCCCTTTCAGCTCACTGATCTGTCCACTTGTCCAGAGTGGGGAAAGTTAGAGCAGGACCCCTTTAATCTGGTGAAACTAGTGGACTCCTCCACCCCAGGCATACCGTCTGCTTCCCTCCACCTCACCTTTCTTAAGGCAATTCCCTCTGCTCAGAATGCCCTTCACTGTCCCTTCCAACCCCTGACATCCTTTCCAGCCTCCACAACCCACCTCTGAGTTGCATTCCACTTCTGTCCACAAAATGCATTTGATCTGCAGCCTATACCAGGCTTTCAGCTGAACTTCCGACCTCATCATGTTGTGCCCTAGGTTTGACAATTCCCAAGTTCGTGTCATTCCTGGGGATTTTAATTTATCCACATTTAACTATTGTTATTGACCATTAGGTCTTCTTGGGACCTATTTCTGGCTTGTACATCTGCATATCTTGAGGAATCAGGTCTGACACCAGGAGCTACTTTTTCCCTGCCGGGAGCTACATTCTGTATTCCTTTGTTCCCCCTATTCTCTGTAAGCCGAGCTAGGCTTTTCCCAGTCCCGAGTATACTGGTTTTACAAACTAGATCTTTTCTCAGGCCATTTTTTCTGTCTGGAATGCTCACCCATTCTTCATGTCCACCCAGAATTATGTTCATTTTTGTGTGTATCTTATCTCCTTTAATGACCTGAGGACTTCATGAGGGAAGAACCTTAGTCAATCTCATCCTGATATCCTCACAGCACCTAACACAGTGCCTGGCCCATGGGAGACATTCCGTAGATGTTTGTGGAATGAGTGAATGAATGACTTTTCCTCTGATATGAGAAGACTGCAGCTGGTATATTGTCAGGACCAAGGATATAACTCTTTCGTGGAACTGGATCTCCCAACGAGATAGTATTGTACAGTTGGTGGGATCTCATGCTATTTTAAACTATTTAAATGACTATCAGTCTCTCGTATATTTTAAATACGACTTTAATTTTGGTTCATGTCCATAGGCAGTGTTGCAAAGCCGAGCATTTTACAATCAGTAACACTGATAAAGCTCCATTCACCCCCACTGCACACACACAAAGTCTCAGACAAGGCTCAGGCAGCCTCCCGCTTCCTGGATCTTCTGGCCTAATTATAGCCACAGGCTGGGTTGCAGGTGGAGGGTTCTGGTAGATAATTGAAATCCACAGACACCTGCTTTGCACTTGACAGCTTTGACCTTCTCTTCTGATCAGGTTAAGAAGTCAGAAATATAAGACACTGAAATTTGGCCCCCTCTCCTTGCCTTAACTCCAGACAACCAATAGTGCAAAGTCAAGTACTATATACTTATACTCTCAAAAGACACAGAAAGATGGAACAAAGCTCCCACCCACCCACCTCCCCCCCTCTCAGCTCCTGAGTTATAATGATACTAATAATAATAATTCAAAATGATCCATATTTTAAGAAAATTCACCTGGGAAGACTGTTGCCTCATGGTTAAAAGCACAGGCACTGGAAGCAAGCAGACCTGAGGTCAAGTGCAGATTCTGCGACTTTCAACTGGGGGCACTTGAGGAGGTTCCTGAGCCTCTCAAAGCACTGATTTCCTCATCTGTAAAAACCTACAAGAGTTTGGACCAAAGTTGTAAATGTAAAGATGCTCCATAAGCAGTAGCTCTTAGTATCTACACAGCCTCTGGCCCTCTTCCTACTGGGATATCATTTTACAAACAGGACCGGTGTGGAGACCACCCTCTCTACTCTTGCTTGCCCCACCCTAAGGCAGAGAGAGTAACAACACAGAGAATTTATCCCTACCTTTGGCTCTTTCTCTTTCCCCCTCCAGGGGCCCACCGCCTGTCGCATTGCACACACACTCTCAGTGGCTCTCATGGTCCTCACTCAGGGCACTCTAGAGGATCTTCTTAGCACGTAGGCTTTGGAGACAGATTGCAGGATTTTAAATTCCAGCTCCATCTAGGACTTCCATTTACCCCAGCTTGCCCTGAACTTCCTAGTTTTAGCACCAAAAGCCCTTGGTCCTGGGCAGAGCAGGACATTTGGGCCTTCTCGCTCCATGCCGTCATAGGCTGTAAATCCTGCCTAATTTGACCTCTTAATACCTTGGTGATTTGAGCAACTCTAAATCATCCTTGGTCATTGGAATGGAAGAAGCGAGCGCTTGGGGCATCCTGTCCCAGAGACTCAGCCAACATTCAGATTCTACCCTAACCCACTGTGTGCACCAAAGGGCCTGTCCCCAGGACCCCTAAACCCCCACTCTCAGCCTGGCCTGCCCTTGAGAAGCTATCAGCTGCCTAGTCTCAGGGTCATCTTTTCCCTTTGGGTGGGAGGGAACCTTGTCATGACCACAACTAAGACAAGCACTCAGCTGGCACCCTCACCTGTGCTTGAGTCGCCATTAAATCTTGACTCTCCCCAAGCCAGAATGAACCCAAGGACAAAGGAAGCCAGTGGGGTTGAAGGAAATGGGAAATGTTCTCCCTGAGGGACCAAGTGTAGGCTGGAGATGAGGGGAAGGTGGACAGAAATGGGGCAGCTGCTTCTCTTTAATGAGAGCAGGGCCTGTTGTCTTCCCCAGGAGCACATCGACAGCACTAATGAACCTGAAAATCAATCCTTGTTGCTGCTGAGCAGGGGTTGAGCCAGGTCAGCTGGCAGCTCTGGTGTTATGACTCCACACCCTGCAGGGAGCCTTCCAACCACCCGTCCAGAGTGACATTGACATGAGAGGAGCAGCCACCATGAGCAGTACCCACTGGCTTCTCCCACGCTGGCTTTCTGCTATTATTGCTGAGCACTTTACAGTTTGCTGGGTGTTTGGAATTTTGAAACAATCCTTCAAGGTAGACAGTATCAATATTTCCACTTTCCAAATGAAAAAAAATAAAAATCTAGGCCCAGGAAGTCAAAGGGATTTTTCTTCCTTTGACTAATGGAAGAAATGTCTCACAGCTGGTGTAAAGGTAGTGATTGAGGCTGAGTGCAGTGGATCATGCCTGGAATCCCAGCACTTTGGGAGGCTGAGGCGGGTGGATCACTTGAGGTCAGGAGTTGGAGACCAGCCTGGCCAACATGGCAAAACCCAGTCTCTACTAAAAATACAAAAATTAGCCAGGCATGGTGGCACATGCCTGTAATCCCAGCTACTCGGGAAGCTGAGACAGGAGAATAGCTTGAACCCAGGAGGCAGAGGCTGCAGTGAGCCAAGATCATACCACTGCACTCCAGCCTGGGCAACAGAGTGAGACTCTGTCTCAAATAATAATAATAATAAATAATAATAATAATAATAAAGGTAGTGATTGAGAGTAATCTTCCATCTTGGAGTCCTGTCAGAAAAATGATTCTGGGCAAATACCTCCAATGTATATACATAATTATTTATAAATTATAGCCATGACTATTGTACGATTGTATTAATATATTAAGTATATTATGAAACATGCAAATTAACATTAATAAGGAATGAGACCATATATATAAATAGAAGGTCCAATACGTGCTTCTTCTGCCCCAATAGACATCTTGGATGAAGTGGGCAATTTGGAGACACAAACCCAAATGCCTACTGGAGCCAAGCAGACAACATATGTAAGTGAACTGGGCTGAGCATAAAAGAACCAACAGTCCAGGCAGGATAAGAAGTGGCAACTGATTCTCAGCCTCAGAACTGGAGACAATAAAGAGTAGCAGGGACTGTAGCAGAAATGAGAACAAATACCCCATCTAAGGGGAGCTGCTGTTATTCAGTTTCAGCCAGTTATTGCCATATAAGAAAGTAGGTCTAGGGTTTCTGACCTTCCAGTTTTTTCAGTAGAAGTCAGATATCTATATTTTTTGGTGAAATTGTACAATTTTTATGGTATTGGCCACTGATTTTACTTTTTTCAACAAAATTCCTGAGGTCCAAATGGGTCAAAATTGGCTTGCAGGCTTCCAAAGGACAACCATTAGAGTAAAGAAAAGAGCTTTGCCTTTGCAGCTAGACAGTCTTGATTTTGAATCCTATTTCTACCTTTAACAAGTATTATAACCTCTCTATGTTTCAGTTTTCAGGCCAATAAAATGGAAAGAATAGGCTTTTGGAGGGTTAGTGATGATGTACATGAAGCATTTAACACAGTTTCTGGCACATAGCGGAGGTTCAATAAATAATACCTATTGTTAGTGGGGCCCACCCACAACTCAGCCCTGCTGACTGCTGACCCAGTTCTCTTTCCATTATGAAGAGGCTTAAACAGACAATCCACATACCTGTCACTCAACTTCCAATCCTGCACTTTGCAGAATTCATTCTGCTACAGAAAGGCAGGTCTTTCCCACCCTGGTCTTATCATTCCCAAGAAGAATCCAGAAGCCAAAGAAATGAGCAGGCTGTCACCCTAGGAGGCTGGTATGGCAGGTGGCATGGAACAAGCAGTGGGAGTCAGACAATCTGAGCTCTAGTCCAGGCTTTGCCACTAACGAGCCGTGTGAGCTTGGACAAGTGACTGAACTACTCTGGGCCTCTGTTTGCTATTAAAAGTAAGCACAGTAATATCCACCTAAAAGAGTAATCATGAGAAAGTCAAATTATTGTGCTGGATTTCCTCCATCTACCTCCCCACACCTGCCACTCTCCTGACTTGTATAGGAAAAAGCAACTGTTTTTCTCCATGCCCACACTGAACACAGAACACTTCTTTGACCAAATATGGGAGGGAGAGGGTTGTCCCACACCAGGTATTAATAATTCTCCACTTCTTGATGGACACCAACTGGGTGTCCTATAATTTAACTCAATTACGACACTATCTACCTGGAGATAACATCTAAATCCTACAAGTTAAGGGCTCGGTCCCATGAGATTGCCCCATTTCAAACACCTATTGCAAGTTTAGGTTGTCACCCGTGCTTCTGACTGATTGACTATAAATCAGAGGTTCACATGACCTCCTCAGGTTCAACCATTTGGGCTAGAACAGCTCATAGAACTTAGGAAAATAGTTCACTTATTCGATTACTAACTTACTACAAAAGGATAAAACTCAGGAACAAATGGGAGACATGCATAGAGCAATGTATGGGGAGTGGGAGGAGCTTCCATGATATCTTCCAGGCACTGCCCTTCCAGAACCTCCAGGTTTATGCCTTCCTGGGAGCTCTCCAAACTTCATCCTTTTGGGTTTTTATGGAGGCTTCATTACATAGACATGAGTGATTAAATCATTGGCCATTAGCGATCAAGTCAGTCTTCAGTCCCTCTGTCCTCCCAGAGGAGATTGGGGTGGGGTTGGAAGGCCTGAAATTCCAAAAGTCACCTCATTTACATAAACTCAGGTGTGGTTGAAAGGGGTTGCTTATGAATAACACAAGACACTCCATTCACCTTTACTACTCCTATCACTTAGGAGATTCCAAGAGTTTTAGGAGCTCTGTGCTTGAGAATGAGGACAAAGACCAAATATATATATTTCTTATTACAAGTCACAATATCACATCACTCTTCTCCCCCTAGCTTTGTGCCCTGGAGTTTGATCTCAATGGGCTGCATCAATGGGACCCCTCCCCTCTAGTTTCCAGTAGGGTTCAGCACTGAGATGCATCAACAGGTGACCAGTGGATGGAAAGAAAGGGAGATGGCAGAATTTATTCCCCCAGCTTGTGGCAGTGGCCAGAGGCTATGCTCCTCTCAATCTCCTATCAAGCAGACCATTCCTACAGCTGCAGTTCCAGATCTCCATTCAGCTATAGCCACAGATCCAGATGCAGCTATCACTATCTTTTTCTTTGGAGATCCACTTCCTCCCCTTACCCTTTCAGCCCAGGGGTGGTAACAGCTCCCCAGTCTGTCTAGCCCCAGGACTTCACCACCCTTTATTGGTTTCCATTAACCCTGCCACACCTTTGTAATCAGAATCTTACTAAACTCTCCCCCATTACCCTGATTGTGCCACCTGTTTACTGCAGAACCCTGACTATGACACATATAGCATATATATTTTTTTTAATCTTGGAACCTTAGACCTGGAAGCCACTCAAGCATTGTTGTTGGAATTTGAGATCATAAGCATTTCTGCTTAATCCTCAGGCTGTCAGAGAATCCAGTTACCTGGAACCCTCATCTCCTGAGTGGCCCAGTCCATTAAGGTCCAAATATGTTAATGGGACACACATTCATTCACAAATGTTTGTCATGTACCTATAAGATACCAGGTCCTGCACTAGGTCCTGAAGATCCGACTGAGATCAAGCAAACGATGTTTGTGTCTTAGTGGAACTTATAGTCCTATGGGATGATGTAGAAAATGTTCCCAGAGAGACAACCTCTTTGCAGGCCATTCAGAGGCCAGCTGCCTGGTCAGAGTTCCCATGGCCATGAGGACCCAAGGATGCTCCCTCAAGACTATATGAATTTGTACTTATTGTTTGCAGCCAACCCTGTAGATTGGCCAACCCGACATCCATCCAGAGCTCCTAGCCACCAGTTCTGTGGCCATGAGACACACTTCTGGCTAAGGAGACAAACATAAATCTTTAGGTTGGGGCTTCTGGCAAAGCCCTTGCTTCCCTTATAAATTAGGACAGACTCTGCTGGTGTCAACCTTCATTCTCTTTTTGCCCTTCCCCTTTATCTGCTTCGAACAAAGATGTGATGCTTAGAGGTGCAGTGACCATGAGACAACAAGCCAATACTCTAAGTGTGGCAAAGCAGGAAAAATAAATAGCTTGGGTCATACAGAATCATTGAGCTGCAGTCCTGGACTGCTTAACTCTGAATTTGTGTAAAATAAATAAACCCCTTTTTGTTTAAGCCACAGGTGGGTAAGTAGTCTGTTACATACATTCAAGAGAATTTCCCTCTGGAGGGAACCTTCAGATTATCTGTTCCAACTTATTGCCATGTATATGACAAAACTAAGGCACAGAGAGGGAAGGAACTTGCTCCAAATCACACAGCCCAACTAGAGCTTCCATCTCCCAGCCAGCCCTAGTCCTCACTTACAAGCTCCTACAACTCATGCAAGGATTAAGCTCTGTGTGTTTCAGCTATTTGCCTAGTTAACAGGTCCTTTGGAAACACAGCTAATTTCACTCAGTCCTGAGTGGTCCCCTTAAAAAAAAAACAAAACGCCTAGCTGATGCTCAAGCATAACCCTGTTGAGCCTCTGGTAGGTCTAGTCTGGCTAACCCTGTGCTGGGTGATTTTCAGAGCTGTGAAGAAGCACTTTGTACCACCCAAAGGCATTTGTGAGAACAAATTGAGAAAAATAGAGGCTCTCTGCGTCTTCTTTGTCTCTTGGCATGGAATTTTTGTGGATTGTGTTTAACCCTATCTCTAAAGCTACCTTTGGCAGTGCCACTCCAAAAGTACTCCCGATTGGAGGCAGAGATCTGGTTCTGTCCCTTACCCCAAGTAGTCCCCTCTCTCCTTCCCCACCTTCATCTACCACCATGCATATGCACACACATACATAAACACACACACATGCACGACACATACTGGTGATTTTGCTGTTAGTGAGTCACTGCTTTAGGAAGTAATTTCTCTCTTCCTGAGAATGCTGAAAGAGGAGGAAAAGTCATGGAAAAAGAGACTCTAGAATCCCAAAAAATAGGCTCATCAGCTTTATCAGAAGCCGCAATGGACTGAATGTTCATGTCTCTCTAAAATTATGTTGAAATTCTAACCCCCAGTATCATGGTATTAGCAAGTGGGGCTTTGGGTATGTGATTAGCTCATGAGGGTGGAGCCCTTATGAATGGGATTAGTGCCCTTATAAAAAAGGCCCTGGAGGCCAGGCAAGATGGCTCACCCCTGTAATCCCAGCACTTTGGGAGGCTGAGACAGGCAGATCAGAGGTCAGGACTTCAAGACCAGCCTGACCAACATGGTGAAACCCCATCTTTACTAAAAATACGAAAATTAGCCAGGCGTGGTGGCACATGCCTGTAATCCCAGCTACTCGGGAGGCTGAGGCAGGAGAATCACTTGAACCTGGGAGGCGGAGGTTGCAGTGATCCAAGGTCACGCCACTGCACTCCAGCCTGGGTGAAAAAATCAAGACTCCACCTCAAAAAAACAAAGAAACAAACAAAAAAGGAGGCCCTGGAGAGCTCCCTTACCTCTTCTGACAACTATCAATGGACCAGGAGGCAGGCTTTTGCCAGACATGGAATCTGCCAGTGCCTTAATCTAGGACTTTCCAGCCTCCAGAACTTTGAGAACTAAATTTCTGTTGTTCTTAAGCAACCTAGTCTAGGGTACTTTGTTATAGTAGCCCAAATGGACTAAGACAGGGACCTCCTGCATGCCAAGAGTACCACATGCTGCAACCTGTTTACTTTTCCCCAGGACATTCTGCATATTCATTGGGAAGCCTGCAGTCATTGCTGTAGAATAAATTCAGAATTCTCAGCAGCTAAAAATGCCCACCTGTCAGCTTTTTCCCTAGGTCCATCTCCTGCACTGCAGTCTGATGAAGGCTGCCAAGGGGAAGCTGGAACCCACCACTCTGCACGCTCATGGTTTTGAGCAGGAGTTAGCTGATTCTGGAGCTGGAAATGTTCAGCTCGAGAGATGCTGATAAAGAGAAACTTCTTGCTCTTCTGGCTGTTTTAGAGCCCCGCTCTTGGGATGATGGGACCCATGAGCCCAGTGGCATGGCTTTCTCCAGGGTACCAAACTGTCAACACCATCATCACTACCACTACTCCAATGATGATGGCACCTAACGTGTAAATTGATTACAACAATGGCCCCGATTCACCTTCCCTCCCTCACCCACACCATTCCAATGTGTCTTTGCAGTTCTTCTCTTCCAATACTTGACTGTTTCCCCATACTTTGAATCTGAATTAACTTGTGACTTGCTTTGGCCATTTGAACGCATCAGAAGTGACATGGGGCCAGTTCTAAGCTTAGGCCTCAAGAGGCCACACTCTCCATTGGGACCCTGCCACCAATATGTGAGTAAACCCAGGGTAGCCTGTGGTATGAGGAGCAACACATGACCCATTTACCCCCTTGTTCCAGCTGACAGCCTACCAATCTCCAAACATGTGAGTGAGGCCATCCTATACTAGCAAGCTCCCAGCCAACCTGCCCACTGACCACTGACACAAAGTCAGCCAAGCCTGGCCAGATCAGCAGAGCTTCCAAGCTGACATGTAGACTCATGAGCAATAACAATACATGATTCTTAAGCCAATGAGTTGGGGGGTGGGGGGCGTTGGCTGTTACATAGTCATTTTTTGACCATTTACTATAGGCCAAGCTCTGTGCCAAGAACTTTTCACAGAGTGCTTCGTTAAATTCATACAACCACCCCACGAAGTAGAAATTCTCATCTTCATTCTATAGAGGAAGAAACTGAGATATAAAAAAATTAAATAACTTGCCCTCAGTCACACAGTAAGAAGTGGATCTAGATTTGAAGCCAAGAATTCTGACTCTACAACCATATTAGAATCTTTCTTCCGGTAGCCTTTTTTTTCCCCCCCACAGAGCTGTTTGGCTTCAAAATTTTAGGACTTTTTCTTTTTAGATTCCCATCATAGTACCTGCAGCAGAGGTCCCCAACCCCCAGGCCATGGACCAGTACCAGTCCGTGGCAGGAGGTGAGTGGCGAGCAAGCATTGCCTCCTGAGCTCACCTCCTGTTAGATCAGCGGTGGCATTAGATTCTCATAGGAGTGTGAACCCTATTGTGAACTGTGCATGCAAGGGATCTAGATTGTGTGCTCCTTATGAGAATCTAAATAATGCCTGATGATCTAAGGTAGAACAGTTTCATCCTGAAACCATCCCCCCACACCACCCCACCTTTGGAAAAATTGTCTTCCATGAAACCGGTCCCTGGTGCCAAAAAGGTTGGGGACTGCTGACCTACAGTCTCTTTGGGGTCAGGGCATGAGTGATTTTGGCCCATGCCTGAGTGCACATTCTGAATAAGGCTGACTGTCACATCAGCTCTAATTTCTGTCTTTCCTACATGTAATCCATCAGCAAATCCTGTTGGCTGTACCTTCAAAATCCATCTGAACTCTTGTCACTTCTCATCATCTGTGTCACTACCAGTCTAATCCAACCCACCATCCCCTTTGACCCAGTTGTTTGAAGCAGGCTTCTAACTGGTCTCCCTGACTCTATTCTTCCCCACTACAATCTTCTTCTTAGATCAGTTATAGTGATCATTTGAAAATTAAAGTTAGATTATGGCAATCTACTGTGCAATTGTAGATTGCCATAATCTGACTTTAATTTTAATTTTAACCCTTTAATGATTTCCCAGAACACGTAGAATCTCAAATCACTACCACATCCTCTAAGGTTTCATGATCTGGGCTCTGGCCATTTCTACAACTTTATCTCCTTCCACCTTCCCCCTGCTCACTGCTGTCTGGTCATGCTGGTCTCATGGCTCCTCATATCCAAAGCATGCTCCTGCCTTTGCATTATTTCCTCTACCTAGAATGTTCCTCTCCTCTCAAATATCTGCAGTCTTACTCTTACACTGTCAACCCAAATATTACCTCCATAGTGCTCTATCTCCTTACCATGCTTTATTTGTATTTGGAACACCTGCTACTACCTACCATTATGTCATATTTTCTTATTGTTTAGTTTCCTTTTTTGGGGGGAGGGGGACAGAGTCTTGCTCTGTCACCCAGGCTGGAGTGCAGTGGCACCATCTCCGCTCACTACAGCCTCTGCCACCTGGGTTCAGTGCATCCTGGGTTCAAGCGATTCTCATGCCTCAGCCTCCTGAGTAGCTGGGCCCACAGGCTCCCACCACCATGCCTGGCTACTTTTGTATTTTTAGTAGGGACAGGGTTTCACCATGTTGGCCAGCCTGGTCTCAACTCCTGAGCTCAGGCAGTCTCTCCCAACTTGTCATCAACTGATCCCAAGTGCAAGAACCCAGAAACTTGCAAGGGTTCCTGCACATGTATCCTCTGTCTTATCTTCAACTGACAGTTCCAAGCAAGGATGCACCTCAGGACTTTAACAATGAAATAAGTAATAAGCTAGTATGCAAATAGATCCTTTCATTGTGGGTAAAGAAATTCAGATCATTTGAGTACGGAAAAATGGCCCATTGCTATCCTGAGTTGGCCCACCTCTTTGGCCCTAGTGGCAGTTTCTGGAATTGCAGGCAAGGAAGAGGCAGTGGAAGGTAAAGGGAAACATTTTGTTTATTCAACAATTATTTTGGCCGGGTGCAGTGGCTCACGCCTGTAATCCCAGCACTTTGGGAAGCCGAGGTGGATGGATCACCTGAGGTCAGGAGTTCGAGACAAGCCTGGCCATGGTGAAACCTTGTCTCTACTAAAAATACAAAAATTAGCCAGGCGTGGTGGCAGGATTACAAATCCAAGCTACTCAGGAGGCTGAGGCAGGAGAATCAGTTGAACCCAGGAGGCAGAGGTTGCAGTGAGCCGCGATCATGCTACTGCACTCCAGCCTGGGTGACAGAGCAAGACTCTGTCCAAAAAAAAAAAAAAAAAAAAAAAAAACCAAGCAGATATTTCACTAGACTCAAGACATGGCTGCCTGTCTTTGGGAAGTCAAACCCCAGTCTCTAGCATAATAGGATCTAGCAGCACCACTGTCCAGGGGTATTGCTGATACCTTCTCTGTTCTGGTCTGTAGAACATTTGGCGGGGAGCGTCTAGTTGAATCCTCACACAGACATGCTAGAGAGATGTCTATCCCGTTATTAACAAGGAAACCAGGATGTGAAGTATTCCTAGAGCTAAAAAGGGAAAGAATTGGAATGTAGGTCAGGCTGATTCTAAACCCTGTGATCTTCCTCGTACTGACCAAAGGGGATAAACTTTGCAAATTCAACTCATCGCATACCACATCGAACTTCCAAAGTCTCTGAAATTTGAACTTTCCTGCCAGTTATAGTCTCATTAATTCAACAGCCTTCATTGATTGCCTCCTGCGTGCCAGGAACTGTGCTTTGCCCAGTGGCTTCCAGAGAATGACAAGTGAACAATGATAATGACATAATTTATGTGGCAAAAATGCAACTCCTAAGGAGTGCCTCTCTCAAATTGAGTTACTTTTTCACTATTGAATAAATTGTAATTTGAAAGGCTAGTAAAAGTGCCCTCTTTTGGTGAGCCAAGCCAATCAATACGTGCCATTATCAATGCTTCATTCTGCTTTTCTCCTATTCAGGCAGACTGGAGAAAAAGCAAGCATTTGAAGGCTGAGATTACTGGGTTAGGTTTCTCAATAGAATGAGGTTTTTTTTTGTTTTTTTTTTTTTGAGTGATTTGTTTCTGAAGAATAGGCAGCCTAGGGCAGCAGGCTAAGTGGACTGCTTTCCTGGACCCCCACCCCCCAACTCCCCTGCCCAACACCGGGTTTGCCTGTCCACTGGTCATGGGGGCAGGGTGAGGGGGATAGGTAATAGCCTCTGCCAAAATCTTCTGGGAGATATAGATACTCTGATGGCCCCAGGGGCCCATCCCTGAGAGCTGTCATCAATATTGATGAACCACAAAGCAGATTCTAGAACAGTAGGTACTTGTTACAGAATGCACACATTCACATACAACACCTGGGAACTTTGGCTCTAAAATCTTAGAAGCGGTTATTTCTGCCTTGCAGGATTGCGAGTGGATATTTTTTTTCTTGCTGTATCTCTGCAATGCCTCGTTTTTCTCTATAGATCTGTGTCACCTGTAATCAACAGGTGCCATTGGGCTGCTTCACCCCACTTTCACTCTCCACACTCCCTGCACCCTTCCTAGCCCCTCCCATTCTCTTTTGAGAGTGTTTTTTTTTTTTTATTCTCTCTCCCCACTTTACAGAGATGAGGAAAATCCTCTCTCTACCCTCTCCGCCCTCCTACTTCCACCTTCTTCACAGCCTAAGAATGCAGAGGGTCCAGGAATCTAAAAGCAATTTCTCCTGTCCTCAGCAGTATGCCTGTCAATCAGCTTCCCCCAGCTGTTTCCCTTAGAAAGGAACGGCCCATGGGCCCAGCGAGGAGGATGGCAGGAGTAAGGATGGCCACAAACCTTTCCAGCACCATTTCTTTTTCCTGAGCTTCAGGAAGGGCCAGGCTAAATCCAGTGACCTGGGCCACAGATCCATAGTGTGACCTTCCAGGCACAGAGATGTGTGGGGACTTGCCAGTTCCCTCGTTTGTCAAGTGGAAAGAATAATGCCCTCTGCCTCACAGGTGTGTAAGGAGGGTCAGAGGAAATTATGACTACAAACGCGTTCCAAAGGTTGAGAGCCCTGCAAAATCAATCACCAAGCCCCAGAAAGCCTTTCTCCTTAATTTCTTTCCCATCTGTCTTCTCCTCTCCACTCCCCTAAATCTCCCTCTTTGTGGCCTTCACACTCCTCCCCTGCTCTCGGGGCCTCCCTGTCTTCCCTCTTTCCTTGTCTCAGTCCCAGCTCCATACTCAGGCCCAGTCATCTCTGTAAAACCCACTACTCAGCAAGGCACATCCCTCTATAAAACCTCCAGTAACAATCCTTTACCAAGACAAAAAGCAGAACTCCCGGCTGGGTGGGACGGGCAGAATTATAAGTATGGCCCCATGACACTCATCCGTGTATATATAATATGCTTCCTTTTGAGTGTGGGTGGAACCTATTAATAGACTGAGCTGTCACGTCCATAATTATGTTATACAGCAAAGGGGAGATTATCTAGGTGGGCCTAATTTAATCAAACAAGCCCTTTAAAAGTATAGAGTGTTCTTCAGCTGGTGGCAGAAGAGGAATTCAGAAATTAGAAGCATGAGAAACATTCAACAACAGCCAGCCAGGAAACAAGAACCTACAAACCACAAGAAGCTGAATTGGGCCAGCAACCGGGATGAGCGTGAAAGCCGATTTTCTCCCCCAGAACTTCCAGATAAGAGCCCAGTCTGGCAACACCTTGATTTTGGCCTGTGAGACCCTAAAGAGACATCCAAATGCTCCTGCCTGGACTTCTGACCTACAGAACTATGACATAATACATGGGTGTCATTTTAAGTTTCTAAATTTTGTGGCAATAGAAAATGAATACACCTGATATTTCAAAGCCTTAAGAATTCTTATTCAGCCTACTTCTCCAGTCCCACTCTCAAACATAAGCTCTGGAGTGGTTTTGGGGTTCACATCTGGCCTCTACCACTTGCTGGCAGGTTATGTGGCATCTGTGTTTTTCCATTACTTCATCTAGATATTTAGGATAATTCTAGAAACTTCCTCATGAGATCGTTCAGAGGATTAAATGAGATAATGCAGGAAAGCCCTCAGTATAGTATCCAGCATGAAATAAATGCTGGATAAACTATTTTTTCTTTGTAGTATTATATTCTCTGCAGATGTTCTCGTTAAGTCAAATGGGTTTATTTATTAACTCAGGAAAATGCACTCTTGTGCATGGCTCACTTCATGACTACTACCAGGCATGCCTTCTGCCTGCTACTGTGCCTCTCAAATGCCCATCTGTATTAGTCCATTTTCACATTGCTATAAAGATACTACCTGAGACTGTGTAATTTATAAAGAGGTTTAGGCCGGGTGCAGTGGCTCGTGCTTGTAATCCCAGCACTTTGGGAGGCTGAGGTGGGCGGATCACCTGAGGTCAGGAGTTTGAGACCAGCCTGGCCACTATGGTGAAACCCCGTCTCTACTGAAAATAAAAAAATTAGCCAGGCGTGGCAGCACGTGCCTGTAATTTCAGCTACTCAGGAGGCTGAGGCAGGAGAATCACTTGAACCCAGGAGGCAGAGATTGCGGTGAGTGGAGATCATGCCATTGCATTCCAGCCTGGGTGACAGAGTAAGACTCCATCTCAAAAATAAAGAGAAAGGTTTAATTGACTCACAGCTCCACATGCATGAGGAAGCCTAGGAAACTTAAAATCATGGTGGAAAGCGAAGGGGAAGCAAGGCATGTCTTATATGGTGGCAGAAGAAGTAGGGGAGGGGAATTGCCAAACACTTTTAAACCATCAGATCATGTGAGAACTCACTGTCATAAGAACAGCATGGGGGATTCAATGATTCAATCACCGCCCCATGATTCAATCACCTCCCACCAGGTCCCTTCCTCAACACATAGGGATTACAATTCAAGATGAGACATGGGTGGGGACACAGAGCCAAACCATATCAATATCCGTTCAGGCCTTGCTCAGATTCCTCCCTACTTCATGAAACTTTCCCTGGCCTCTCCAGCTCATGGTGATCTAGCCCTTATACTAACTTCTACAGTACCAGAGAATGATGTAAATACTGAGACTGTCTCATACCTAATCATGTAAAATTATGCTTTTTATCACAAAAGAAATGCCTGTTAGAGATAATTGGGAAAATCCATAAAAGTTCAAGGCAGGAAATGAGCTGCTATTTCCACCATTGTTAATATTTTGGTGTATTTCCTTCCAGTCTTCTTGGTTTTGTTATTTGTGTAAATGTAAATATGTATGTAAACAGTTGCCTTTCTGACCATAAATCTTTCTGCCCAAGGCATTCATCTGTCTGAGAAGGGATTAGGATTTGTTCACAGAAAGAATTCAAAGAGAAAGAACAACATGATACTCAGCTGTAGTCATGCAAAATAGGATTATACAGGAAACCAAGGCATTAAGAGTTGTTTCAGCTGAGGTTCCTATACTAGTTTCTTATTGCCACTGAAATGAATTACCATAAACATAGTGGCTTAAAACAACACAAATTTATCCTCTTATGGTTCTGGAGGTCAGAAGTCTAAAATGAGCTTTATGGGGCTCAAGGTATTTTTAAGATTTCCTTCAGGAGACCCCAGGAGAGACTATTCCTTTCCTCTTCCAACTTCTAGAAGCTGCTCACATTCCTTGGCTCATGGGTGCACCACTCCAATCTCTGCCTCCATCGTCACATCATCTTCTAGCTTTGACCTTCTGTTTCCATCTCACAGGGACTTGTGATTACATTACTTGTAATTACAACCACCTCCCCACCCCCATGTCAAGATCATCATGGTTCCTCACTGCTTAGTGTCACAGAACCAAACTAACTCTGCAAACAGGAAAATTAAGCAGCAATCCAGTGGAGGGGAGAGGAGTTCCTTAAGGGCTGCTGCGAGCAGCCACAGTGTTTGGAGGGCTCCCAAGGGCAGGAAGCTGCTAGGAAAACCATTCTCAGAATTATTACAGAAATAGCTACCATTTGTTGAGTATCTATGTGCCAGGAGCTATACTAGGGTGTCTTTTAAAATAGTTGATAGGAAAAACAATATTGAAATAGCCATAGAATCTGAGATAAAAATTGCCCACGCTCCAGTCACCTAATTAAATCAATATTTTAATTTTTACACACATATACATAGATGTTTCATATTCATTATATCATAGATATAACTTAGAATGTTAATTTCCACATTTCCACTTTAATTTTTACCATAAATAATATTTCCATTTGGCAAAAATCACAGTTTATCTCTCTCTTTCCAGTGTTTCTCTCCTGCCACACTACAACCAGTATTAACAGCCTGAGAACATCTCTCTACATATTTATCTATGTTCACTGAAAACAATAATAACAGTAAACAAAAGGTCTTAATGCTTGTTATAATACAGACCTGTTTTCACATAGTACCTACTGTAGCTCACTTAATCCTCCAAACAACCTTATGAGAGAAGTACTATTGTTATCTGCCATTTGCATATGAAGAAACTGGGGCCCAACGTACACAGAATATTCAAAAATGTAAACACATCTGTAGAAACAAAAAAGGAAGGTGTTTTGGTCATTTAAGAAATATAGAGAAAGCCAGGCATGGGGGTACATGCCTATAGTCTCTGCTCCTCAGGACACTGAGGCAGGAGGATCTCTTGAGCCCAGGAGTTCAAGGCTGCAGTGCACTATAGTCACACCTATGAATAGCCACCGCACTACAGCCTGGGCAACATAGTGAGATCCTGTTGCTAAAAATAGAGAGAGACAGAGAAAAACAGGAACACAGTACATAGTTCATAGTGGTAGCTTTTGAAGTACAGTATATCTTGCCATCTCTCCAGGGCAACAGATCCAGCTCTAGCTCATTTTTAAGGAGCAATAAAGAATGCCCCACTGTATGAATGTACTATCATTTATTTCATCTATTTATAAGCATTTATGTTACTTCCTTTTTTTGCCACTACAAATGATGTTGCAATAAATATCACAGAATATAAATTCTTAGGTCCTAGAGCTTTTATTTTGATAAGGTAGTGTCTATAGACTTTAGTGCTGACTTCAGAAACTTCCATACGAAATGAGAAACACAGCCATAAGCTGAGCCAAAGCATAAGACTTCCTTGAAATATGTGGGCTCCACCTAGGTCAGAGAGAGAAGATATACCATTTATATGGCCAAAGGAGTGGTAGCCAAAGAAGACACACAGCTAAGGAGGCCTGAGCTGGCACAGGGGGAGGCCAGACAGGGCCCAGCCTCTGTACATAGCCCAATCAATTCCACGATTCCCTTGGACATCTCTGGAGCAGACAGACCTACAGCAAACATGCTGCCCCAGTACCATGGCATCCACCTTCTAGTCTCCATGTGCTCATTCCAAAGGAAGAATGGAGAAACAATACATAAAATCACTCTTATTAACTTTCTGCTTCCCCTAGGAACTCTCGTTGTGCACAGGGTGTGTGTGGGGGAGGGGAGGGAGGCATTAGACTGTGCCTCAGAGCCTACTTTTATTTTTTAATTATTTAATTTTTTTTGAGACAGAGTCTGGCTTTGTTGCCCAGGATGGGGTGCAGTGGCACAATCTCGGCTCACTGCAACCTCCGCCTCCTGGGTTCAAGCGATTCTCCTGCCCTAGCCTCCCGAGTAGCTAGGATTACAGGCGTGCACCACCACACCTGGCTAATTTTTGTATTTTTAGCAGAGACGGGGGTATCACCATGTTGGCCAAGCTGGTCTCAACTCCTGACCTCAAGTGATCTGCCCACCGCAACCTCCCAAAGTGCTGGGATTACAGGCATGAGCCACCACACCTGGCCAAAAGATAGTTGAATCACTGGTTAAGGATAACATCATGGTGGGGAAAAAAATGGAAGAAAATATAAGAGATAAATGAGAAGGAGAGAGGTGACAGGTAGAGATTAGAGAGAAAGAATAGATATTCTTGACCTGCCTAGTGGAAGAGAAAAACATCTAAATAAATATTTATAATAGCTTCATATGTATAAAAACAGATGTAGATCATGTAGGGAAGCATCTCCAAGTAACACAAACAAACAAAAAAACTGACCGCCCTCTAGTCTAAGGGTTCATTTTTCTTGCATAACAAGAAGTCTAGAGGAGGCTACTGCTGGTTCAGCAGCTCAGCAATGTCAAGTCCGGGGTCTCCATGGGGTTGCTGCGTCAAAGGGAAGATGCATTCGTAATTTTGCTAGATATTCCCAAATTCCCCTGCACATAGCATGGGATTGTGCCATTTTGCATTATCTGAAATACAGCTTATAAAGTAAGGATCAATATTCCCAATGGATAAAGAGCTTCTAAAAATTGAGAATAAAATCAGCAACAACCCTACAGAAAAATGAACAGAATTTATGAACTGTTTGCAGGAGGGAAATGCAAATGATCGTTAAATGTGTGGGAAGAAACTCAGCTTCCTCAGGATAGGAAAAAGGCAAGTTAATAGTACACAGAAATATCACTTCTCCCCTATCAGACTGGCAAAAATCCAAAGTCTAACTACCTACTCTTGATAAGGCTGTTGGAAAAGAGATTCTCTCATAAGTTGCTGGCAGAAATGCAAAAGAAAAACCATTATGGAGGGAAATTGGGACTGTCTAGCAAAATTACAAACTCATCTAACCTTTGACACAGCAATACCACTTCTAGGAATCTATCTCAGAAATAAACTGGGAAGAATACGAAATGACATATATGCAAGGATATCCACTGCCAATAATTATAATAGTAAAAGAACAGAAATAGTCCAAATGTCTATCAGTAGGGGACTGGTTGGATCCATTATGGCGCATCCATACGATGGAGTATTATACAGCTATAAAAATGAATAGGAAGGATTTCTATATAAACTTATCTTTCCAGATATATTGTTAACTAAGAAAGGCAAGGGACAGGAAAGTGTTTCTGGTATGCTCTCTTTTGTTGAAGAAAGGGGGGTAATGAATAAAAATATATATTTGCTTATATTACCAAAAGATAATAATAGAAGGATAAACCAAAAACAGTTAAGATGGAGACCTATAAGGAAAGGAAAGGAACAGGGTAGAGAGACAGAGATGTACCCTAGACTTAATTGTAATGTAGTTTGTTGTATATTTTGACTTTGGAACAGCATCAATGTTTCAAATAAAAACACAAACATAAATAAAGATGAAAAGGAGGGAGGGTGTCATAGCTCGTGTCTGTAATCCCAGCACTTCAGGAGGTCGAGGTGGGAGGATCATTTAAGGCCAGGAGTTCGAGACCAGCCTGGGCAACATAGGGAGACCCCCATCTCTACAAAAAAATAAAAATAAAAAAAGCTATACATGGTTAACACATGACTGTAGTCCCAACTACTCATGAGGCTAAGGTGGGAGGATCACTTGAGCCCAGGAGGTCAAGCCTGCAGTGAGCCATGATTACACCATTGCACTCAGCATGGGCAACAAAGCGAGACCCTGTCTCAAAAAGTAAAAAAATAAATAAAAGACAAAAAAGGGATTAATAAACGTTGGAAAAATGGAAACAAGTGATAATGATTATGTATTAGGTTGGTGATTTAGCCACATAAAGAAGAATTACTGCAAATGACTCTAAAAACAATAGTATTTTGACAGTATATCCTTGATGGGATATATATCCTAAGGACTAAAAAGAACCCGGGCGTGGTGGCTCAAGCCTGTAATCCTAGCACTTTGGGAGGCTGAGGTGGGTGGATCACGAGGTCAGGAGTTCGAGACCATCCTGGCCAACATGGTGAAATCCTGTCTCTACTAAAAATACAAAAATATTAGCAGGGCCTGGTGGCGGGTGCCTGTAGTCCCAGCTACTCGGGAGGCTGAGGCGGGAGAATGGCGTGAACCCGGGAGGCGGAGCTTGCAGTGAGCCAAGATGGTGCCACTGCACTCCAGCCTGGGGGACAGAGTCAGACTCTGTCTCAAAAAAAAAAAAAAAAGAAATATTAAACTGCATTCAATGCTCTATAAATCAAGATAGACTAGATCATGTTATTTTATAGTAACAAATAAAGCCAAATCAATGTGCCTTCAACAACGAAGATTATTTTCTCCTGTGCTACACACATGTTTATTGTATGTTGGCTACAGTCCTGATCCATGTTGTCTTCCCTCCGTGACTCAGGCTGGGGGAAGAGCACCTGTCTGGAATATTGTGATAGTCATTGAGACAGAGAAAAAAGTACTCAGGCTCTTAGACCTTCTTCCTGTAAATGACCAATGTTACTCTTATTCCACTCTCATTTTATTGGCCAAAGAAAGACACACAGCCTGAATCCAACAGGACAGAGATGTATAATCCCCTACAGAGATTGGCACCAAACATGAGTGAGCAATGATACAGTCTCACACAGAGAGGAAACTATTGGTATTGTCATTATGAAACTATCCTATGCATATTGCAGAATCAGCAAATACGTGCTTTTATTAACGTAATTATGAACCAAGGTTTTTTAGCACAAAAGACGAGAGACAAGTAAAAACTCAAATGAATTAAGACTCTGTAATCTAAGGTCTTTAATTGGAAATACCGATATGAACTCATAATTTATCTTTCCCCAGAGAGAACTATTTGCCTTTTGCCAGGGTAACTTTGAACAGGAGGAAAGTCCATGAATCCACCCCTTGTTTATTTCTTTGGTTCTCAATTATAACTCTGGCTAGAATGTATAATTGGGATGAATATAATTAACAGATAACAGATCCCTCACATTGGCTCCCTGGCTTACAAGTTAAAAGTCATTTTGATAGGAGGTGCCATATGGAAACTACCCTTTATCCTGGCCAAGATAGTAACTCGGAAGCAATGCTTCATTTTAAGAGGAATTACAGAGATTACTGCTACTTTTGAGGACTTAAAGGATAGGATGCAGGGATAGTGGTTCCCATCACACTTCTATTCAATTCACTTTTTTAGCCTTTGCAAAAACCAGACACATCACCGAGGATGGTGGTAGATTACTGTCAACTTCACCAGGAGGTAGCCCCAGTTGCAGCACAGCTGCTCTGCCACTGGTGGTACCTCTGACACTTGATATATGGCTGTTGATATGGTGAATTATTGCTTTTCCTTATTCCCTAATAACAGGGAGGTCAAAAGCAGCTCTCCTTTCTATGGCAAGGAAAGCAATAGACCTTCTCCATTGTCCTCCTGTTGAGAGAAGCATTGGTGCAAAAGAGGTAGGTGCCATGGGAGTCTGGGCCAGCTGTTCATGTCATTTGCTTCTGCCTTCTGTATTTGATCAGGCCACATCCTGACTGTTTTTTTTTTGTTGTTGTTGTTGTTGTTGTTTTTTGTGAGACAGAGTCTCACTCTTGTCACCAGGCTAGAGTGCAGTGGAGCAATCTTGGCTCACTGCAACCTCCACCTCCCAGGTTCAAGCAATTCTCCTGCTTAAGCCTCCCGAATAGCTGGGACCACAGGTGCATGCCACCATGCCCAGCTAATTTTTGTATTTTTTTTTCTTAGTAGAGATGGGGTTTCACCATGTTGGCCAGGATGGTCTCCATCTCTTGACCTTGTGATCCACCTGCCTCGGCCTCCCAAACTGCTGGGATTACAGGCATGAGCCACCGCACCCAGCTCTGACTGTATAATTTTTATTGTACAGCGGATTACTGCTCTATCCACCCAAACTTATGACTCATTGGATTCATAATACTCAGATCACAATGAACATCCGTGGTGCCATGTAGTCATTTGGTGTCCCATGGTCAGGCATTTAGTCTCTGGCAGGGCCTGAGAGCACACCAGACTCAATGCATGGCCTTGCTGAAGAACCCTACAGGTCTCTGCTACGTCTCTCCTGTTGACGTTTATTAAAACTCCTGCAGCATTATCATCTGCATGGATACCTCTAGCACTATCGGATCTGCTGGGTCATACCTCCTAAGTGGGAGGGAAACTTGTACTGCTGCTCGGACATTCTGGAGAGTCCTTTTGACCCTCTGAGCCCCACTGTCCCACTGGAAACTGATATCCCTCTGAGCCACTCAATAGGACTTGGTTATATGCATGATCTAGCATTAATACAAAGTTGACCCTAGCCAGAAATGGACTGTACCATATTACAGCCCCACATAGAAGCGGCCCTAGAAACAGCGGTGGAGGGAAATCCACCCTGTGGGCAGAGCTGCTAGCAGTACGCTGCTTACTGTGTGGAACTGTGGACTCCTTGGAGTAGGGAATGGTTCTGCTTGTTGGTCAGGGGTCTGGAAGGAAAAAGACAACAGTCCATGTACCACCTCCAGTGTCTCAACCCTGCAAGGTGTCCCTGAGCTGGCCTTTTAGCTGAGCCTTCTTGAAGTCATTCTGCCATTTTTTTCTCTCGCAACTTGCCTCTGGGTGATGAGGTACGTGGAAGATGACTGTAACGACTTTATCTTGTGGCTTTGAGCCCATACCTGTTTTTTCCTACAGTGCTTCTGCCAGCACATCCATCTGAGGGTGAACAGAATGCCCCATCGGTTGACATGATACCCTATGTTACATTGTCACAGACCAAAGAGCACATTTTACTACCAGCCAGGAGTGGCACAATGGGATCAAAACCACAGGGTATAACAGTCTGCTGCATACCTCATCACCCAGAGACAGCCGGCTTTATAGAAAAAGGTGTGATGGGCTGATACAGTCTCAGCCGAAGGGCCAGCTTGGGACAAGTGCAGGATCACCACACTGGAGGTGACACCCACGCTGAACCGGAACGAATATACGGTGCTGATTTGCATGGGTTCAGAAACCAAGTGCTGAAAGTACAATTGTCCTCCTCACTAACACTCCCAGTGAAGACATGCAGAATTTTAGCTTCTTATTCCCGCCACCCTAGATTCTGTTGGATTAGAAGTCTTGGTACTCAGGTGGGAACACCTTCACCTGGGTACCTAGTAAGGATTCCACTAAATTGGAAGTTGCAGAACAAAATGAGCAGTGTAGGAGTGAGATGATAAATAAGATTTTGGCCGTTGGACCCGCAGCAGCAGTGGGGACTGTGGCTTTTTTTTGCTAAACATTTTTAGATCTCTTGAGGCGACTGCAACTGGCCATCATTTGGAAGAACTAGACTTGTACCTCCCCTCTAAAGAAAGAAGTATGGGTGATTTTTCCCACATGGGATCTGAATACTGCAAAGGGATCTGAGCACGTCTAAAAGGGCACCTAAGAGGCAGTAGGGGTGGATGTACCCATTCATGCACTCCTCCAGGTCCACTTGGTCACCCTGTACCAATGGGCCTTGGCCATGTGCCTTGTTTCCTGGTCAGTGCAGCCCAAATCGTCACTCACACTGTTGTCTTGGTTATAAAGCTGTGCCCAGAGCCACTGCCACCAGCACACACTGAGGAGTACCCACGCACAACAGTGAGTGCCAAGAGAGCCACCTGGACAACACGCTGGCTGCACAGGCCACGTGGAGATGCTGGCTTCCCCTGTAGCTGTGATAGGAGCAAAGAAATACAACTCAGGGATGCAAAGGAGATAACAGCACGTGGGATGCCACATGGCAGACTGTGCTGAGATGCAGTCTTTCCATGCCTCCTGTGCCGAGAGGCTGTGAGCATCCGAGCAATTGGCTGCTTATTGGGAAGCTGTGGCCACCTGGGAACATTTCCCTTTGTACTTCATCCTCTCCTCTGCCTCACTTCCCATTTCTTTTAAACCTCCCTGCTTCCCTGGGATTGCACCCTTCCCAGTAAACTGTTAGCACTCACACTTTTGCTTCAGCCTGTTTTCTAGTGAGCCAGGACCAAGACAAAGGGCTGATGACTGCTCTGGAGAAAGAACTGCACAAAATGAGCTTGGGCCATCTTATTGCGCCTGATAGCAAGGAAATGATGAAATATTTATGGTGTCAAGTCAAAAGGACACAAGAGCCAGTCTGAAGGGGCTCCCACTGGCCGAAGATGGCACCATTTGGCATCAAAAGAAATACTGACTGCAATGGATTTAAACACCTTAACTATATGTTTAAATTATGAGTTCTTAATAATACTAAGAAAAAAATCATTGGCAGCTAGTTCACTGACTTAGTATTCTGAAAGATGATAGAGAAAAAGACATGTATATGTATTATGTCTTTTCTGTAATAACCCCAAATAGTTGGTAAGGGAAAATTCTTCTCTGTAGAAAAATTCTACTAATAAATGCAGAAGGAATGATAGATTTGGAAAATCAGCATTTTGCAGACCTGAATGAGATAATGGACCAGGCAATGATCAATAAAAGCTAACACCATTAGATAAAAGTTTAATGGAGAACTTGATAATGGCAAGAGGAAGCTAACATCTCTGAACCCACAGATCATTCTCAACATTACAGCAAGTGGGAGAAGCAGATAGTCTGTTTCTGCAAAGTGATGCAAGAGAAGACACCACCCGTGAATCTAATCAAGCCAAAATCTAACTATCAGTTTGCAGGAAATTCGGGAGACAGAGGATCAATTTCAACAACAACTCAGTGATGCCAACAGCCAAATCCAGAATGTGAGAAGTTCTTCAGGGGGACAAATGACTCCGTTTTGTCAACACATGAATGTGATGCATGAACTTTGTTTAGCTCTTGATTATAACAGACCAACTGTTAAAAGATATTTTTGAAGCAATGGGGACATTTGAGAATAGACTAGTATGAGACGTTTTAAGGGAATTTCTGTTAATTTTACTGAGTATTGGCATTATTGTCATTTTTTAACAGTTCTTATTTATTATAGATGCATACTAAACTATTTTTGGGTGAAACAATATGGTTTCTGGGATTTGCCTTAAAATACTCCAGAAAAAAAGTCAGAGAGCGATGAAACAAGAATGGAAAACTATTGGTAATTGTTGGAGCTGGGTGATGGGTAACCTTCTCCCTACTTTCTCCTGTATGCCCTGGTTCTTCCACTTTTGCTCCCGGGTCCATTCTCTGCTCTTCTGTGTCTTGCTCTGAGGTCTGGGAAGCCACCTTTATTGACAGAAACACCCAGACAACTTTGTTGGCTGGTTTTTGGTGAGTTGAGCTAATAGTGGTCACCAGAAGTAGATCAGGAGTGAGAGAAGGAACAGTCAGGGAATTTATCCTCCGTGTGCCCTCTCTGCCTTCCTGTGGTCTGACAGTAGTTTTGTTCCACTATAGCAGTTATATTAGTTTGCTGGGGCTGCCATAACAAAGTAGCACAGTGTGGCTTAAACAACATAAATTTATTTCTCACAATTCTGGAGACTAGAAATCCAAGATACAGGCGTGAGCAGGGTTGGGATCTTCTAAGGCCTCTCTCGTTGATTTGCACATGCCATCTTCTCCCTGCATCTTCACGTGGTCCTCCCTTTGTGCATGTCTGTGCCCTAATCTCTTCTTATTAGGACACTAGTGGCTCATGCCTATAATCCCAGCACTTTGAGAGGCTGAAGCAGGCGGATTGCTTGAGCCCAGGAGTTCAAGACATCCATGGGCAACATGGTGAAACCCCATCTCTACCAAAAAATAAACAAACAAAATTAGCCAGGCATGGTGGCACACACCTGTAGTTCCAGCTATCTAGGAGGCTGAGGTGGGAGGATTTCTTGAGCCTGGGAGGTCATGGCTGCAGTGAGCTGAGATCGCGCCACTGCACTCCAGCCTGGGCAACAGACCAAGACCTTGTCTCAAAACAACAAAAACAAGAAAAATAAAAAAACTGGACACTGGTAATATTTGATTAGGGCTCACCTTAATGGTTTCATTGTAATTTAATTACTTCTTTAAAGACCTAATCTTCAATTACAGTCACATTCTGAGGTACTGGCATTAGGACTTCAATGTATGGATTTTGGGGGTTACACTGCCCGTAACAGCAGTGATCAGCAGACTTTTTCTGGCAAAGCATAAGACAGCAAATATTTTAGGCTTTGTAGGTAATATAGTCTGTCACCAGGGCTCAGATCTGCCGTTGTAGCACAAAGCAGCTATAGAGAATATGTCAATGAATGGACATAGCTGTCTTCCAGTAAAACTTTATCTATAAAACAGGTGGCAGACCCCTGGGCCATAGTTCGCCGGCCCCTGCTTCTGGTGGTTAGTGTCTTTTCCATGTGTTCATTTCTCCCTGGTCTCTGCCCCTCCAGCAGAGGTGGTAATAGCTTCCCACTATTGCTAATCCTTGGGTGTCACACTTTCCCTTTTTTGGTTCCATTAACCCTGATAACACCTTCTTTGGCCCCTTCATTCAGTTCTCCTTGGGTAAACGCCTTTTGAGTGTATCCTCTCTTTCTAGTTTAGACACTGTCTGATATTTTATATTCGAAATTCTAAGCTTGAAATTGCCCATAAAAGAATCATAACGGCCAGGCACGGTGGCTGACACCTGTAATCCCAGCACTTTAGGAGGCCGAGGCGGACAGATCACGAGGTCAGGAGATCAAAGCCATCCTGGCTAACATGGTGAAACCCCGTCTCTACTAAAAAGATACAAAAAAATTAGCTAAGCATGGTGGTGGTCACCTGTAGTCCCAGCTACTTGGGAGGCTGAGGCAGGAGAATGGTGTGAACCGGGGAGGCGGAGCTTGCAGTGAGCCAAGATCGCACCACTGCACTCCAGCTTGGGTGACAGAGCGAGACTCCGTCTCGAAACAAACAAACAAACAAAAAGAATCAAAATGAGGCCAGGCGCTGTGGCTCATACCTGTAATCCCAGCACTTTGGGAGGCCGAGGCGGGCAGATCACTTGAGGCCAGGAGTTCGAGACCAGCCTGGCCAACATGGCAAAACCCCATCTCTACTAAAAATACAAAAAATTAGCTGGACATATTGGCCATGCCTGTAATCCCAGCTACTCAGGAGGCTGAGGCATGAGAATCACTTGAACCCAGGAGACAGAGGTTGCAGTGAGCCAAGATCGTGCCACTGTACTCCAGCCTGGACAACAGAGTGAGACTTTGCCTGTCTCAAAAAAAAAAAATAATAATAATAATAATAATAATGAAAGGAAAGGACCGATTTAGAAGGTAAACTTGATATGAGTTGCCTCTTGTCTCTGAAGAGTGCCCCAACCATGGAGGGGCTAAGATGGAGAAGACAACAGGTGCTCATAGGTGAGAATCAAGAGGGAGCTTGGGCAGGGAACATGTCTAGGACCTGATCAAGCCAAGAGAGAGAGAGACCAGACCACACGGGACGCCAGCCACAGGCTTCAGTGGCCCCCACCTGGGGGCCAGCTTGGACCACGCCACCTCAGCAGGCCCAGGGCAAGGAGCAGCCCAGACCAGCGACTCTGCAGCTAGCCAGCAAGGATCCAAAGGCCACCACCTCCCTCTGCCACCACACTTGCAGGCCACAGTCCTTCTCCACACACCCAGGCACCATCTCATGGAGGGGCAGGAGGGAAAATATGAGGGACTGGGATATTTTTTGTTTTGTTTTACTTAAAGAGGCTAACCATGACTTCTAAAAACCTGCATCAAATTAGGTTACAGGATTGGACTAAAAGTGTTTTATCCAGCAGCCAGGTCTTGTGCGGAAAATCAGAGTAATTGTAAACAAATAAAGGAATGACATTTTCTCTGCACCCCCAAGAGAAGTGTGGGGAATTTTGAGATTGCCTACACCTGTGTTAGCTTGGCAGCCCCCCCCCCGCCGCCCCACACACACACACTAGCTAAAAAAAGGAGGCCGAGCTTCAGGGGCTGAAAACAGGCTCTCAGGGATTTTAGATGCAAACGTGTTCTTGGGTAAAGCCGGGAGAACCACAAAAGCTAAGGCAAGCTTCATCAAAAGATAAAGAGATGTTTCTGCCACCCACCCAACCTCAGAGCCAGTCCTCAGTTCTCACCCACAACACTCATAGCCAGAGGGCCTGGGAACCTTGCTCAATTCCATTTCACTCCTTTTCTGCTGGCTGCTGGAGTCCCCAGGAAATTAAGCCAGCAGGCTGCCAGCCGGCCTCAGCAGTCCTCCTTCCTCTTCCTTTGCTCTCCTCCTGTGCTGCTCAGGAAATTGCACACATTTCCCCTGGCTTTGGTGCTGGCCAGCAGCGCAGATGTCTGCCCCATTCACCTGCCACCTGAGGCCACGGGGTAGGAAATGAGGAGGGCGAGCTCATGGGAAGGGAAAGCAAACTCAGGGTGACGGCAGAGCCACAGGGCACAAGGACGGGGATAGCCCATTTATGTAGATGAGACTGTGGGCCCCTGCCTTATTTAGGGGTCCCAATCCTGGAAATGCTTATAAATCAGTATCAAAAATGCCTTCGTTCATCCAGAACAATCTGGAGGGGAAAGTACTCTGCCAGCTGGATAGTAAGAAGGATGCAGAAGAAATTGTTAAAAGTAACAGACATTGTTTCAATCATTCATTCAACCAGCAGTTATCGAGCGCCGGATTTGAGTGGGTGGGTGTTTTAGGCATTGGGGATAGGGTGATGAATAAGACAATAGTGTGGGAGGAAGGCAAGAAACTAATACACACAGCATGTATGTATACACATGCACATGCATGTACTGTACATGTATGTGCATGTCTACATACAAAATACATGTCTGCTATACACAGATATGTGTACATATAACACGTATGTAGCATGCAGTAGGGACAAGTGATATGAAGAAAAGCAAAGCCAGGTTAGGGGAGAGAGAGGGTCAGGGAGGCCCCCTGAGCAGGCCCCTTCAAGGGAGAAGGGCCAGCAGGTTTGGAAAAGGCCTTTCTGTTCTCCAAGGGCTCTCCTTAGGCCTTACCAGATCCTCTCCCTCAGGCCTCACATCAGTCCTATTGTCAAGTCAGGGAAACTCAGGACTAGAAAGATTAGTCAGAATTTGAGTCTTTATCTCTGAGCTGCCCTGACTTTTTTTTTTTTTTTTTTTTTCCCGCTGAGACGGAGTCTCCCTCTATTGCCCAGGCTGGAGTGCGGTGGTGCAATCTCGGCTCACTGCAACCTCTGCCTCCTGGGTTCAAGTGATTCTCCTGCCTCAGCTTGCCGAGTAGCTGGGACTACAGGTGCATGCCACCACACCTGGCTAGTTTTTTTTTTTTTTGTATTTTTAGTAGAAACGGGGTTTCACCATATTGGCCAGGCTGGTCTCGAACTCCTAACCTCGTGATTTGCCCATCTCGGCCTCCCAAAGTGCTGGGATTACAAGTGTGAGCCACCGCACCCCCAGCTGCCCTGACTCTTAAATACTATGAAGGCCGGGCACCGTGGCTCACACCTGTAATCCCAACACTTTGGGAGGCCAAGGTAAGTGGATCATCTGAGGTCAGGAGTTCAAGACCAGCCTGGCCAACATGGTAAAACCCTATCTCTCTTAAAAATATAAAAATTATCTGGGCATGGTGGTGGGCGCCTATAATCCCAGCTACTCAGGAGGCTAAGGCAGGAGAATATCTTGAACCCAGGAGGCAGAGGTTGCAGTGAGCCAAGATCACGCCACTTGCACTCTAGCCTGGGCAACAGGGCAAGACTTCATCTCAAAAACAAAACAAAACAAAACAAAACAAAACAAAACAAACAAACAAAAAAACTATGAAGTCCCAAGTCTTCCAGAAACTCCCGTCTCATCAGAAAGGCCCCAAACAAGGAAGCAATGAAATGAAGGGGTTGAGGGCACAGCCAGGAGAGCAGATTCCCTGGGTTCCTGGGTCAGCCAGTGGGAGGCAGTAACAGAAGTAGAGGCCGGAGTGTGAGGGTGGTGCAGCCAGGGTATTCATCCCCTTGTCCCCTCTGTCTCCTGCCTTGGTAGTAGCTCATTCTGCTGTAGCAGCAGTCAGGATGCTTTTTCTGTCAAGGGCCAGATGGTAAATATTTTAGGCTTTGCGGACCATATGGTCTCTGTTGCCACTACTCCATCCTAACTATCCCACTCACTGGGGCTTTGGGGAAATTATTTCACCCGCCCACCATGCCTCTACTTCCTCAATTATAAAACGGGAATCGAAAGAATTCCTACTTCGAGGGTTGTGGAAAGTATTACATGAAATAACATCTGTAAAATGCTTGTCACAAAATAAGCATTAAGAGCTGCCACTGCTGTTGTACAGCAGGCCTTCCGCTTCATCAGGTTGCACATCCACCAATCAGAGATGGAAGATACACAAAGCACTAAACAACAACAATACAACAATAAAAATAGTCCACATAAAAAACAATATAGTATAACAACTATGTAGCGTTTACATCGTATGAGGTATCATAAATAATCTAGAGATGATTGAATGTATACAAAAGATGTGCACAGGTCATATGCAAATACTACACCATTTTATATAAGGGACTTGAGAATTCTTGGATTTTGATATCTAAGGGGAGTCCTGGGACCAATCCCTTGTGAATACTGAGGGACAACTGTATTTACCTCTCCCCTTGCAAGTCAGCAGGTGATTAAGGACTGGCGGGTCACCTGTCCTGCCCTCACTCCTGATCCCAGATGTAAAGACCTCTCTCTCTGGCCTCTCTATCAGGTGATGCCCAACCGCAGATTGACTGAGCTCAGACAGAAGGAGCCCCTTGGAGGTGAAGTCAGGCCCTTGCACAAACATTACCTTATCTTGCTGAATTTCTCACAGCAATTCTGTCCATTTGATAGAAAGGAAGACTGAGGGGGTGGAGGATAAGAATTGCTCAGTTTATAACACCATCCTGTTCTGATGCACCATTTCCTCACAGATGGGGAGGTGTTCAGCTGAAAAAGCGGCAGACCAAGCGAATGGTCTAGAGGTGAGAGAAAAGGTGTCCGCTTCTCCTTTTTCATTCCTTCCCCAGACAGCCTTCAAACTGTCCCTAAGGTGCCACAGGATCATGCTTCTCTCCCATGTTCCTTCCCAGCAGCGTCTATGCAGACCTCCCCCTGACTCCATCAGAATCCACCAAGACCTACCCTCCTGTGTTCCAGGCTCTCTGGGCCTCCTAATCTCACAAATACATTTGAATAATAATAAAAACTGATTTGACAATGGGATGAACTCCCAGACAGCATATACATTTTGGCAAAGTTTTAATTCCTTTGAGGGTGGACTAGTCATAGTGGTGTTGTCAGGTACCACGGCAGACCCTTTGAAGATATTTTCATTTGGTTGGGAAAGGAGATATGGAAGCTTTGTTCCATCTGGCAGATGAAAAATTGAAGCTCAAAGCATGTATATATCTAGTAATGCCCTACTTAGATCATGCTGGGATATCTGCCATGGAAATCAGAAATATAAATGCTATCACATAGATCAAGAATTTAGCACAGTAAATATTAGTTATCTGACCTTCTCCCTTTCTAATCCTCTAACCTTAGGCTGGAGGAGATATTTAGGTAAAGCATTTAGGTATAGTAAGGAAGGACAATGGAAGCCGGATATTAAGAAGGAAGAGTTCCAATTGGATATAGAGAAGGAGAAAGTGAAAAGGGGTTATTTACAGAGATATATTGCACATTCATCCCATCACAATTTAAAATTTGCCAAACCTAACCCATTTTCCATAAATCCATTTACTGACATCTAGAAACCCCACTGAGAAATCTATTTCTGGTCTCCTTTTGAAGAGTTATTTAATTCCCAGGGAGCCTGGCCCAGTGGCAAGATATTTCCAAGAAAAGGGAGTGGAATCTAATTCTCTATTTGGTTTAATTTTGTTCTGGAACACTTACGAAGGCTCAAATCCAAGGGGAGAAAAAATACACTCCTACTTCAGGCTGCACAGCAAGGACATAAAGAGAAAGCAAAAAATTCCCTGTAAAAAGAGGTAGGCACAACCTGACTCATATTTGCACCACTTTACAAACATAATTTGCCTAAATTTGGAGGGAAACAGGACTTCCAAGACCAAGGGCAGGTGGAGAAGATGGAACAAAACGAATGTTTCCGTCTTGTAAATGTTTGAGAGGGAGTGTACTTTAACAGTGGAAGAGGAATGGATGGATGGAGGGATGGAGGTAGGGATGGATGGATGGATGGATGGATGGATGGATGGATGGGTAGGTGGATGAATGGATACGAGGGTGGAAAGATTAGTGGGGTGGATGTATGGCTGTGTGCGTGTATGGGTAGATCGATAGGATGGATGGAGGATGGAGGGATGGATGGATGGATGGATGGATGGATATATGAGTAGAAAGATTAGTGGGGTGGATGTATGGCTGTGTGTATGGGTAGATAGGATGGATGGATGGACGGATGGATGGATAGATGGATGGGTGGGTGGGTGGGTGGGTGAGTGGATGAACTGTTATGTGGGTGGAAAGATTAGTGGGGTGGATGTATGGCTATGTGTGTGTATGGGTAGATAGATAGGATGGATAGATGTGTATATAAGTGGGTGGGTGGGTGGATGGATGGATGGAAAGTGGGTAGATGGATGGATGGATGAATGGATAGATAGGTGAGTGGATAGATTAGTTGGTGGATGTATATGTGTGTGGATGGGTGGATGGAAGGAGTGTGCATGGATGAATGGACAAATGGATGGATGTGTATATGGGTAGGTGAATGGATGGCTCGATGGGTGGGTAGGTGATTAATGGGAAGGTAGGAGAACTAGGTGGCTAGCTAAATCCTGCTTATGCTTGAATTTTGTTTGGCCTTCATGATGTTTTGAAAACATTTGAATTAGTTGCTTTCATTTAAAGCAGAGAAAATTTTACCTAAAACCTTGATTTCTGGCTTCTCTTGAAAAATCAAGGGAGCTGGCAAAACTGAGACCACATTTCTTCCTGGCAACAATTAACTAGAGCTGAGTAATGACTGTCCCTTTAAACAGGGCACACATGCTTCAGTCCCCCAGAGTCCCTGCAGATGCACATTGGCTCTAACACATGTCAACTTCACTCTGTCAAAGTATCTGCCTGCCCAAGAGGCATTCATAAATGTAATAAAGGACCTAGTAAACATAGGCCCCATCCTAGTCCATTCAGGTTGTCATAACAAAATACCTTACACTAGGTCATTTATGAATAACAGAAATGTATTGCTTACGGTTCTGGAGGCTGGGAAGTCCATGAACCAGGCACTAGCAGATCTGGTGTCTGGTGAAGGCTCATAGATACTTCATAGATGATGCCTCTTGCTGCATCCTCACCTGGTAGAAGGGACCTGGGAACTCCATTCAACTTCTTTAGTAAGGTCACTAATCTTATTCATGAAGGCTCTGTCTTCATGACTTAATCATCTCTTAAAGCCTCCGTCTCTTAATATTGTCATTGGTGATTAAGCTTCAACATATAAATTCTAGGGGAACATATTCAGACTATAGCAGACCTTTCAGTAAGCAGACACATAGCAAGTGGATTATTCTCCATGTCCGTTTTTACTACTTCCACTGTCACAGTCCAAGCCTTACAGGATGGAGATAGAGGTTCCACGGGTTACACAAGACCTTGGTTCTTTCCCCTCCGTATACCTCCAGTATGGAGATCTAACCTCTTAGCAAAACGCTTAAAGCCCTTCCAGATCCAAGTTCCCACATGCCTGCTAAACTCTACATTCTATACCACTGTAAACTCAAATATCTAAACTGGCTTTCCTATTAGGCAGAACATGAACCAGCAGTTCTTTGCCTTTGTTTGTGTTATTTCTTCTTCCAGAAATGGGTCCCCTCACCGCTTTTGATCTGTCTGGTTAACCCTTCATCTTTCAGCCTTAGCTCAAGTATCACCTCCTTGTTGAAGTCTTCTCTGACCACTCTCTCCAGACAGAATGAAATACTCCCTTCTCTCTGTCCCCACAACTTGGACAATTATATGAACACAGACCCCTGTGACTGTCTCTCCCAGGAATCACAGCACCTTAACTGATCCCTGGGGCTCAGTACCGTTCCTGGTTGGTTTTCAGACACACTTGTTGTTGCATGAGTAATTAGATATTCTGTACCCATCTAGCCATTGAGATATCAAGGAAATGCTTTACTGCTATGGTCAGGTTGTGCACCACACCACTGAAAGAAGCACCGTAGACATAGATCAAAATAGGAATGGAGCCCCCAGATTGAACAGTACACAGCAGGATAGGTGGAGGACCTGCCCAGGGCCCATCCTGGCCTTGGATGATGTGGTCCTTCCTCATAATCATATCCAGTTACAGTTGACTTCTACTGAGTGTCACCCAGTCCAGAGGCCCTCACTGAGTGAAAGGGACATCCGTTACTCTACAATTGATCTATTCAGTACAGAGCCTCATCTTCTTCCCCATAATCTTTCTCTCCCTCTGTCTTTTGGTTCTAGGCCTTAGTTCCTGACAGCCCCTATGAGGGTATCTATAAGTTCTTTTCAACTCTGATTCCGGGGTGGAGCTTACCAAACTATTTTCCATGCCACATGTCCCTCCTGCCTTCCTTCTTACCCACTCCTGAAGCTGAAAGTCATGCCCCTCCCATCCTCGGCTCATTCCTTCTTTCTAGGAGTTGGGCCAACAGTTGGTGATCTGCACTAATCAGGTTGTCCAGGTTAAAGGACCTCCTCTTCACTACTTTTTGCAAAAGATCCTGTGGTTTTTGTTTTGTTTTGTTTTGTTTTCCCTGGAGCCTGTATTCTTTGAAATATTTCCTCATACTCTACCCCCAAGCTAGGTAAGACTATCCTGGCAGCCAATCTGTTATTGACCTAGAGTCCTCTGGGTCACCTGACCTTTCCCGGCTGTCTTCAGATGAGGACAGTGATTGTTCTGCACTCATTCATCTCCATCCCACCCCACCTCCGTTTCTTGAATTGTCGTATGATCTATAGCCTATGAATATACTCAAGGGTACCAGGGAAGTGGGCCTAACCTACCTTCCACAGGTTCCCCATGCTGCCCTGAGTGAAGCCCTTGTGAATCAGAGGGGCAGGGGGCTTGGAGCTTAGAAAAGGATTAGACAACATGAGGAAGTCCAGTTTTCCAGTGGAGATGGGCTGCTTTGTAAGTGCTGATACTTATAAGTTTGCAACTCTCTGTAGAGTTTGCCATTGTTTCCAACGTGGGGAGGATCTGTGTCTGTACTTCCTTTCCCATCATGCCTAGAACAGGGTGGATTACTAAATGTCGACGGCTGATGTGTAGGTCTAATATGGCCATCACTGCTCTTAACCTCTCCCTCTGGTAGTGGTAACTACTGCAATGAGTTACTCCTCCATTTCATTTGATTCATGGGGGCTGCCTGCCTGGCCACTGGTCTTGGCATGTGACCTGAGCCAGATAATCAAATAACCCATCCCCATGGCCATAGTAACTTGCCAAGAGAAGGGTGGCATGTGACCCACACAGACCAATTAGGGGTTTTCCCTGGGATTTTATATATGGGCTCCAGGAAAGAGAAACTCTTTTCTTCCACTGGAGTTTCCAACTAGAGTGATGTAAGCCTACAGCTTACATAGTTTGGGACCAGGCCTCCCTCCCACTCTTCCTCTCTTTTGCCTCTGGAATGTATGAAGTCATACACTGAGAGAAGCTGACTTGGAGGTGGGAAGAGAAAAAGATGGCAAAAAAGAATTGGGGAGAAAAGGAGAGAAAGAACAGTGGAGGGAAGAGACAGGCCCTCCGGGATCCAGCGCATTTTTTAATTTTTTTGAGACAGGGTCTCTGTCACCCAGACTGAAGTGCCATGGGGCAATCTCAGCTCACTGCAGCCTCAACCTCCAAGGCTCAAGCGATCCTCCTACCTCAACCTCCTGAATAGCTGGGACTACAGGTTTGTGCCACTGTGCCTGGCTATTTTATCTTATTTTGTTATATTTTATTTATTTATTTTGACTTCTGAACTTTTTTTTTCTTTTTGAGACAGAGTCTTGCTCTATCACCCAGGCTGGAGTGCAATGGCATGATCTCGGCTCACTGCAACCTCTGCCTCCCAGGTTCAAGCGATTCTTCCACCCCAGCCTCCCAAGTAGCTAGGATTACAGGCACCTGCCATCATGCCCAGTTAATTTTTGTATTTTCGTAGAGACGGGGTTTCACCATGTTGGCCAGGCTGCTGACCTCAGGCGATCTGCCCGCCTCGGCCTCCCAAAGTGCTGGGATTACAGGTGTGAGCCATCACGCCCAGCCTGACCTCTGAACTTTTTATTGGCCTTCTGCTCCCCAGAGAGTACTCTGCTTCTCCTGGCTTAATGTCTCAGAACTTTGGTGTCATTAGTCTCAGACACCACTTTGCCATCCACTGTCTGGCAGGTGGTGGTCTTTTGGATGGTTTGCGTGGAGTTGCTGATGTCCAGGGCATCACCAAGATTAAAGTCCTCGCCGTCTTCCAGCAGGCGGTGGTAGGTGGCGATCTCAACCTCCAGCCTGACCTTGATGTTCAACAGGGCCTCGTACTCCTGGGCCTGGCGCTGTCCCTCTGCCCGGGTCTGTGCCAGCTCTGACTCCAGGTGCAGCAGGATCCCGTTGAGCTGCTCCATCTGCAGGGCATAGTGGGCCTCCACCTCCTTCAGGCTGTTCTCCAAGCTGGCCTTCAGATTTCTCATAGAATCCAGGTCAGTCTCCAAGGACTGGACTGTACGTCTCAGCTCCGTGAGTATCATCTCAGCAGCTCCAACCTCGGTGGACTATGTGGTGACCACTGTGGTGCTCTCCTCAATCTGCTGAGACCAGTACTTGTCTAGCTCCTCTAGGTTCTTCTGAGCCAGCTCGTCATATTGGGCCAGAATGTCTGCCATGATCTTGGCAAGGTCCTGAGATTTGGGGGCATCTACCTCCACAGTCAACCCAGAGCTGGCAATCTGGGCTTGCAGCCCTTTTACTTCCTCTTCATGTTTCTTCTTCATGAAAAGCAGTTCCTCCTTGAGAGCCTCAATCTCTGTCTCCAGCTGCAGCCGAGTGACATTGGTGACATCAGTGACCTTGTGGAGTTTATGGATGTCACTCTCCACAGACTGGTGCATGGCCAGCTCTGTCTCATACTTGACTCTAAAGTCATCAGCAGCAAGACGGGCGTTGTCGATCTGCAGAATGATGTGGGCATTGTCCACAGTATTTGTGAAGATCTGAACCCTTAGGTCCTCGATGGTCTTGAGGTAATGGCTCCAGTCTCTGACGTGGGGTCCCTTCTTCTGCAGGTGCTCCCAGATTTTGCTCTCCAGTTTCCGGTTCTCAGTCTCCAGGCTCCTTACTCTGTCCAGGTAGGAGGCCAGGTGGTTGTTCAGGCTTTGCATGGTCTCCTTCTCATTCTGGATACTTCCCACTCCTTCCAGACCCCCAGCCATCCCCGCAGCTGGGCCCCCGGACCCCATGCCACCCCGGAAGCTGATGGAGCGGGACACAGAGATACGGGAACCAGAGCCCCCAGCGCCACACAGAGTGCCTCCATAGATGCTGGCCGCACTGCTGACAGGCCAGGCGCTGTAGCTGGGTACCTAGACAGAGCCCAGGGACCGGCAGCTGGTGGAGAAGGTGGAGCGAGTATGAAGTTCATGCCATCCAGCAGAGGGAAAGGAAAGGACTCAGACTTTGCCCTTATTCTATTTTTTGTAGAGACAGGTTCTCCCTATGTTGTCCAGGCTGGTCTTGAATTCCTGGGCTCAAGCCATCCTCCTGCCTTGGCCTCCTGAAGTGCTGAGATTGCAGGTGTGAGTTGTCAAACCCATCCCTAGTACATTCTTGTGACCAGTTACCTGTTTACCTCTTATCAGCCTTCAGCTACTCTGTCTCTGCCTCTCTTTGTGACTTTAGCTTTACCTCCTGCCACCAAGCACCTAAGTCCCCAGATTTGGGGGTTTGTGAAGGAATCTGAATGGCTCAGATAGTCACCCTTATCCCAGTTAGACCCAACTTGTGCCCAGCACCACTTCATGTGTTGATAATCAATGTATGGATTGGCTGTCATTAGGTAAGAGATCAACTGCCTATGACCAGGGAGATGGGAGTCAAAAGGCACCATCGGTCAGCATAGGAGAACTACCCCCAGAATGGAAGCTGAGGCATAGCAGGCAACTGGCATTGTGCCCACCCAGGTCCACCAGCCATCCAGAATTGGATTCTTTAATATTTAATATTTATTAATAGGTAGAAAATACTGAGTTGACTGTTTGTAACTAACTCACACAGAATCCCAAAAATTAAATAAAAGGGAATGAGACATGGGAGGCAAAAAGCAATTTCCTCAAAAAATTCAATTTGTTTTGTTCTCTGTGTCTGATTTCCTTTGGGTTGGCCCTGCTTTCCTTAAGATCTCCAGAACTCCAGACTCGGCTTGCGTCTGGAACAAAGGCAAAACAGGGCCCAGGCCCAAGCCCTGCCAACAACAGAGAGGCTGGCTCAACAGTGAGGTCTCCCCAGGATACATGAACCACCGCCTCAGTGTGAAAGACGATCAGCTGTGAGCTTAATTCCTCATAAAATATCACTTAGGCCAGAGCAGGTTAGCTAAATATGTGGTCCTAAGAATTAAACAGTTTCCCTTTTAGCTCCAACAAAGAGGGGAAAGGCAGGGCTGCAGGGGTATAATTTTGCAGGGGCCTTCAGGGCTGCTCCTGGGCTGGCTGCTAAGTTGCTTGAGGGCAACATCATTGCAATGATAGGGTTAAGGTTTTCTCATCTCCCGCTGGTCCATCCCACCCCCTATTAACCATGCATGTTCCTTCGGTGCAGGTGGACATCAGTAGAAATCTAAAGGTTCTCTCCCTCCTTCCCTAGGGACAAAACCCAGCCTCCAATCTCTATAGACTTCAGTGAAAGATGCCAGGAATGTAAAGTATGGTGAATGTGCTTTGTCAGAGCTAAGACATCAATGTATGTTTGGCATTGGTTATACACGTTTTAATTTCATCACTAAAGGAAGTATATGATATTCACTACTTTCCCCCATACGGCCTCTGATCTAGCTATGCTGGTTTTCCCAATATTCTTTGAACACGGCTGACACCACTCTCACTCAGGACCTCTGAACTGGCTGTTTCCTCTGCTTGGAATACTTCTCTCCTAGATAACTCTGTGGCATGCTCCCTTAATGCCACCTTTTCCGTGAAGCTCTCTCTGGTCACTCCATCCAAAGCCTCAGCCACTTCAAATTGCTGCTTTTCTTCCTTGCTCTGCTTTTCCCTACTTAGCCTTATTATTTACACTTGATATGTTTTACTGTTTAACCTGTTTGATCTGTTTCCCCTTATATAATTTAAGCTTCACGAAGTCAGGGATTTTTTTTTTCCTTTTTAACTTTTAAGTTCAGGGGTACAAGTGCAGGTTTGTTACATAGGTAAACTTATGTCATGGGGGTTTGTTGTACGGATTATTTCATCACCCAGGTATTAAGCCTAGTACCCATTAGCTGTTTTTCTTGATCCTCTCCCTCCTCCAACCCTCCACCCTCTAAAAGGCCCCAGTGTGTGTTGTTACTCCCATGTGTCCATGTGTTCTTATCATTTAGCACCTACTTGTAAGTGAGAACATGAGGTATTTGGTTTTCTGTTCCTGTGTTAGTTTGCTAAGGATAATGGCTTCCAGCTCCATCCATGTCTCTGCAAAGGACATGATCTCATTCTTTTTTATGGCTGCATAGTATTCCACGGTGTGCATATGTACCTCACTTTCTTTATTTTTCTTTATTCAGTCTATCATTGATGGGTATTTAGGTTGATTCCATGTCTTCAATATTGTAAATTGTGCCACAATGAACATACACATGCATGTGTCTCTATAATAGAATAATTTATATTCTTTTGGGTATATACCCACTAATGAGATTGCTGGGTTGAATGGTAGTTCTGCTTTTAGCTCTTTGAGGAATCGCCACATTGTCTTCCACAATAGCTGAACTAATTTACACTCCCACCAACAGTGTATAAGCATTCCTTTTTCCCCACAACCTTGCCAGCATGTTATTTTTTGACTTTTTAATAATAGCTATTCTGACTGGTGTGAGGTAGTATATCATTGTGGTTATGATTTGCATTTCTCTAATGATCATTGATGCTGAGCTTTTTTTCATATGCTTGTCCACACGTATGAGGTCAGGGATTTTCATCTATTTCATTCACTGCCTCATCTCCAGCAATTAGAACAGTGCCTGACCTATAATAGATGCTCAATAAACATTTGTTGCATTAGTGAATGTGTCAGAATGAGCTCATATTTGGGGTTAGATATGGGTTCAGATGTGTCCACAGCCAATTATGAACAGTAAGACCTGGGTACATGACTTCACCTCTCAGAGTCTCAGTTTTCTTATCTGAAAGTTGGATATGACATCTATTTCATAAGGTCCTGGGAAATGTCAACAAGGTAATGCATATAAAGGGTTGAGCACATTGTCTGGCTAGGAAATAAGTTACTGACAAGTTATATTACTATTGCAAGAAGAGTAAGTGGTTGCTACTTCCGAGGTGCTTGAGAACATTTCAACAGAAACACAAAGAAAAATAAAAAGCATCCCAAAGGATTATAAATCATGCTGCTACAAAGACACATGCACATGTATGTTTATTGTGGCACTATTCACAATAGCAAAGACTTGGAACCAACCCAAATGTCCACAGTGATAGACTGGATTAAGAAAATGTGGCATATATACACCATGGAATACTATGCAGCCATAAAAAAGGATGAGTTCATGTCCTTTGTAGGGACATGGATGAAGCTGGAAACCATCATTCTGAGCAAACTATCACAAGGACAGAAAACCAAACACCGCATGTTCTCACTCAGAGGTGGGAATTGAACAATGAGAACGCTTGGACACGGGATGGGGCATATCACACACCAGGGCCTGTCGTGGGGTCAGGGGAGGAGGGAGGGATAGCATTAGGAGATATACCTAATGTAAATGACGAGTTAATGGGTGCAGCACACCAACATGGCACATGTATACATATGTAACAAACCTACACGTTGTACACATGTACCCTAGAACTTAATGTATAAAAAAAAAAACAGCATCCAAATCTGCCTGGATTTGGAACGGGGCAAATGAATCTTGTGCACAAGGAGAACTTGATATGTAAACATCTGTGTGTGTGTGTGTGTGTGTTTGCACGTGCACATGCGCAGGTACCTCCCATTCATATAGAAGTCAGACTTTCATGGGTTTTCATTCCCATGGCAGTTTTCCAAGTTTCATATTTGTATTTCTGCACATACACAAGTGTTGTGAACACACACTTCCACAAGCATGCACATGCATGAATACACATGCACACACACGTGTGCACGCTTGAGCACATGTGCACACATGTTCCTACACCCCAACCCCTAACCCAAGGGGTGAGGCTCTCTGGTAGGGCAGCTACTTCACTATTCCTGGCTTGCAGGATTTATGCCCTTACAGCCATGTTGCACTGAAGTTCCTTGCTAGACGCTGCACCTGCTCCAAGCATGGCTCTCTGTTCCTCTTCCACAACCCTCTTGCTAGCTTAGACTGCATCTTCTAAGTCCCCTCTTGAAAGGACACCTCCCTTCAAGACCCAGAAACCTCTAGTAGTCTGACTGCAAAGGAGAGTGAGGACACGGAATAAACAAATACCAGTCCTGGCCCCAGGTGTCACTGAGAGAAGCCCCAACACTCAGCCAGAGTTTAAAATGGCAATGGCTTTCTGGAGGACCTTCCTATGTGGCAAGGCATGCTGAGGTCTAGACCAGGGGGCAGCTTTCAGGGTAGAATGAGCGCCTGCTGAAAACAGTTGGTGTCATTATGTAGCCCCTAGCCCCTCCATCCTACCCCATCTGCCCTCCCTGCCACAGTGAAAGTAGAGTCCTGGTAAGAGCACCAACTTTAGAATCAGGTGGTTTGGGGATTAGACTCTCAGCTCCAATACTTGATAGCTGTGAGAAGTTCAGCCAGTTTCTTATTCTCTCTGAACCATGGTTTCATCATCTGTTGAATGATCTGAACTCCTTAGAATTATTGGAAGGATTTAAATCACAGTCACCATGTATTTCTGCTCAGGTTATGCACTGCACAGTTCCAGGGAGCCATCATTGATATGGGCTACAAAATCAATGACAGCCCTTGGATTGTGTAGGACACAACCTCATGTGATAATACAGGTATGAAATAATATGTTAAAAGCACCTGGCCCAAGGCCTGGCACCTAGTAGGTGCTAAATAAATGGTGGCCAAAAAATAGGTTCATTAATCATGCCTTTAATTCACAGAAAGGCACCCACTGGCTGGGTGCGGTGGCTTATGCACGTGATCCCAGCACTTTGGGAGGCTGAGACAGGCAGATCACTCGAGGCCAGGAGTTTGAGACCAGCCTGGCCAACAGGGCAAAAGCCCTCTCAAAAAAAAAAAAAAAAAAAAAAAAAAAAAAAAAAAAAAAAAAAAAAAGCTAGGCGTGGTGGTGCACACCTGTAACCCCAGCTACCCTGAGAGGCCTGAGGCATGAGACTCACTTGAACCCAGGAAGTGGAGCTAGCAGTGAGCTGAGATTGTGCCACTGCACTCCAGCCTGGGCAACAAAGCGACACTCTGTCAAAAAAAAAAAAAAAAGAAAAAGAAAAAAAGAAAGACACCCATGTAGCCTTCACTGCCTGCTGACATAATGGCTGAGGGTAGGAAGTTTTAGCCATGGTAATATACAAGGCAACTTCACTGGTGATGGAATATAATGTCCTCGGGACATCCATTTTTATTGTTCTTTAGATTCCAGAGTTTAAGGGTTTGCTCCATGGCTTTTGCTCACTGGAAATTTTCTTGGTGAACAATCAGATATCTTGCAGTGCTAGAATGTGTGTGCTGTTGGAATCATTTGGTCTTAATGAGGTGGGATTTACTTTAAGTGGATATAACTGCCCTTCCCCATTAAAATATTTTCTTTTAAATCAAAACATTATGTACAATGTCCTTTTAAACATAGCTGATCTTTAAAAAGGAGAATCTAGATGCTCAGACCTCCAACCTCAATCCTTATGGTCTGGTAACTACCCCTTCTATACCCAGGCAGAGATGGGAGATTTACTTTCTGGTGAGGTCAACTCGTAGACGTGGGATATATGTGAGAGAGGTAGAAGATGCCTACTACACACAGGATTTACATTCTGAAAAGTTGGACTCTCAAATATGCTGCCCCTACCTGGGTACCATAAAGCTATAGCCAAACCTAAACCACCCCACCCCAGGCAGGAGGCTGTAGGGTTCTAATCAGCCCAGAAAATTGGCTTAAAAATATGAACAACAAGCAGTCCCAAGTGAAACAGCCAGGTCCCACTCAGTCAGCCTGTAGTGAAGTTCACCAGCTGCTAAGCCACACTAACAAGCAAAGAACTTCCAATCGGCAGTTTAGAGCCTCTCTCCTAGATGTTCATCAGATATTGAGGGACTGATTTTGACACGGAAGATAGAGACTAAAAATAACAATCAGAAAGAGCAAAAGAAAGAGGGAAAGAGATGAGAAAAGGAAGGAAGAAAGGAGGGAGGGAGGGAAGAAGGAAATAACTCTGACACAATTAATACAAAGCAGGGGCGAAATAATACTGGCCAACATAGTGAAACCCTGTCTGTACTAAAAATACAAAAATTAGCCATGCATGGTGGCACGCACCTATAGTCCCAGCTATTCAGGAGGCTGAGGCAGAAGAATTGCTTGAACCTGGGAGGCGGAGGTTGTAGTGGGCCAAGATCACCCCACTGCACTTCAGTGTGGGCAACAGAGCGAGACTTCGTCTCAAAAAAAATAAAATATGGGCCGGGTGAGGTGGCTCACACCTGTAATCCCAGCATTTTGGGAGGCCGAGGCAGATGGATCACGAGGTCAGGAGATCGAGACCATCCTGGCTAACACAGTGAAACCCCATCTCTACTAAAAATACAAAAAATTAGCTGGGCGTGGTGGTGGGCACCTGTAGTCCCAGCTACTCAGGAGGCTGAGGTAGGAGAATGGCGTGAACCCAGGAGGCGGAGCTTGCAGTAAGCCAAGATCACGCCACTGCACTCCAGACTGGGCGAAAGTGCGAGACTCTGTCTCAAAAAATATATATATATATATGATTAGTAGTCATGATGAGAGAAGATATTGCAACTATAAAATAAGAATAAAGCTCATAAAAAGAGAAGAACAAGAAAGAACTCATAGGAATAAAAAATGTGAGAGCCAAAATAAAAACGCAACAGATGGATGAGAAGATACAGTTGAGGACATTCCCCAGAAACTCTAACATTACAACAGAAATGGAAAATGAAAGAAAGTGAGAAGATCTGTCTGGAGATCCAAAGTCTAAACAACCAAGAGAGACAATGGAGGAGGGGAAACATCAAAGAACGAAATAGAAGAACTTTAATGAATGGAGGAATCTAAGTTTCTAGATTAAGGACTTCAAAGAGCCTAGCATAATGCAGGAATTCTCAAATCAAAGTCTGTCATTCCAAAACTTTAGGTCACCAGAAATGAATAAAAGTTCTCAGGGAAAAATAGAGATTAAAATGTCATCAAATTAGAAGATGACACAACAGTGCTTTTAAAATTCAGAAGGAAAATTATTTCTAACTTTGAATTCTTTAGCCTGCCAAATTATCAGTCAGAAGTGAATATAGAATAGAGACATTTTTAGAAAATGCAGGGTCTTAAAAAAAATTACCTCCCATATACCTTTCTAAAAAAGTTACTGAAGGATATGCTCCATCAAAATGAAGGAGTAAATTGAAGAAAAGGATTGAGATCAACTGGTAATCCAGCACAGGGGAAAAGAGACAGGGAATTTTCAGGAGGATGGAAAAGAAAAGTCCAGGAAAACAGCTGTACAGCAATTCAAAAGGAAAACTAATCCACAGTAGAGCAGCAGAGATATCTAGAAAGTGTCTCTGGGGATAAAAAATAAAAGTGGTAGATTATCTACATGTTTTGTTATGTAGAGAGGCATTCTATAGCTGTACAAATATTCCACCAGAAATTTGACAAACACAAAACATTTTTTTAAAAAAACAATTAAGTACAAGAAAAATAAAACATTCTTTAATTACCTCATATAAAGACTCTTAAAATTTCCTCTCCATAATATATCTTGAAAAATTATTCCACTTTTCAGACAACTATTATTTGTCTTTTATTTTTGTTTTGGGGATAACAAGTTTTTACCCAGAAGCACACTACATATATGTGCTGCATGATAATTTGACATTACAATTTCAGGCAATGACATACCTACCAATTGATTCAACATTTCCATTCGTAGACTAGCATACTGGGCAAATTTGAGTTACTTGCCACATATGGATGAGCCCCAAATGCTTTGTTATGCAAGGAGTGCCAAATAAGAAAGACCTTCTACAACACTTTAGTCTTTTGGGTGTGCATACTGTTTCCACATTTTGAGGTACTCTCATATTTAGCTTTTGTTTAGCCCTAAAGGTGTAGTTCCATACTGTTTTTAAGTGCAGCTTGAGCAAATGATAACTATGACCCCAAGAACATACCTTCCAGAGAATGACTCCCTCTTCCATCACACACTCAAGTCTACTCCTCCTCCTTTGGTGAATAAAGTAAGTCTTTATTATATCAACATTGTGTATTATTTAAGCTTGTTTTTATTGTTCAATTGATATTTTTTCCTTAAGTCTTTATTATATCAACTCATTGTGTATTATTTATTTAAGCTTGTTTTTATTGTTCAATTGATATTTTTCCTACCTGTGAAAGTTCAGCATCTTGGGTTGGGATGCATTAACACTTTCCCCTGTTAATATTCATAAGGTGTTTTTTTTTTTCCACTTAACAGGTCTTCACTTAGTGGCAGGGTTTTCAGGGTCAAATTAAAGTCCTTAAAAGAAATATGTGTCAGGAAAGGAAATGTAATTACATGACCTGGATCAGCAGTGAATAATACATGATCCAAGTCATAAAAACAACAAATACGAATTGAATAAAAATAAGAACTGGGCCAGGCGCGGTATAAGGGACTTAAGCTATGTCGGGAAGGTGAACAAAGAATTGTATTCCAAGGGTGCTGTAACATAATTGTCTTCATACTCCTTATTAGAAAGTCAATATGTAATATATAAATTTGAAATATCAAGAATAGCAATATAAACATGTTATTTAGAAAAATGGAAGTAAACGCTTAAAAAAACATCTAAAGCATTGAATGTGCTTGCCTCTGGGAATGAGGACTAGGGTGAAGAAAGAGCAGGATACTGCTTTTCATTATGTTTTATAGGACTGTTTGACTTTCTAAGGTAATAACTAATAAAAATTAAAATTACAGTTAAAAAGGCAATAAATATTCTTTGGAGAAAACTTGGAAAATACAAAAATGGAAAGAGAATAAAATAAAAGTCATTCATAACGTATCTACCCACAAAAGCTGCTGATGAAACAATTCTAGGCTAGTTTCGAGTTTTTCTACTATACATACATACATACACATTTTCAAATAAAAGTGAGATTGTATTGTAAATTTTGTTTTGCAACCTGCATTTTTTTCCTCAAGGTAATTGTGGCAAATTTTCCTATGTTAATATTCATCTACTACATCATTTTAATGGCTGTATATTCCCCATTATATAAATATACTATAATTTATTTAGTTCAACCCAATATTTACCATTAATTATTCAACCAGCATAATTATTCCAGCAAACAAACGCAACTTTTGATTCTTTTGAAAAGATAGTAGAAAGGTATTTTCTCTATCCTTTGTTCAATTGTTGTCAATAGTTTCTCTTTTGCTTTACTAGCAAAGCTGAGATATTTGACTTGCTCTGAGATTTTCTCCTGACAATTCACACTCTTTTAAAAATTCTCTCTCCCTTTAAAATTGTAAAAGGAATGTGTATGTGGTAAATAGATATTCTTGCCTGATAGTGACCATTTTCTCATCTTCAGGGAGATGAGATGAGCACCTTGGTTTTTCTTCCTGGATATCCCTCCTCCCTCTCAGGCAATGGCTCAGCCTATGTGGTTTGGGTGAAACTGAACCCACCTCTGGTCCAGGGTGACCATATGATCTCACCTGGTCGCTCAGCCTAATTCATCTTTCCAGGCTCCATAAATGGTTCAGGGATGGACGTATGGCCAGAAAGGATGCAACAGAGTCAACACCACAGCTTTCAGTGGAAACTTTAGAGAAGATTTCTCTTTCTTTTCACTGGGATGGCTGAACTGATAAAAGTTTAAGTCTGAGGTGGCTGGTGACCATTTGCTACTGCAAAGGGAAAGCCTGCCTGAGGATTCAGCAAAAAAGGAAGAAAAATAACCAAGAGATTTAAAAAGGCAGAATCATGACGACACCTTTTGAGCTCCTGGATCCAGCACTGCCCAATGCTCCCAGCCAGTGACAGGAACTAATACATTTCCTTTTTTCCTTAATCTCTTTTGAGTTGGGGTGCTGTCATCTGCAAGTGAGTATATATGTTAATAATATATACTCAAAGTCAAATAACTCAAATAGTATTGGTAAAAAGTGAAAATTAAAACTTCCTCTTTTCTTCCTCAAATTCTCAGTCCAAACACCCCAGAGACAATCACTTCTCAGTTTAACTATGCTTCCAAAATCTGTCTGTCCATTTACAAATATACCGATTTCCAATTTTTGAAATATACAAACAGGATTATACTATCTATACTATCCTGTAACTTGTGTTTTTACTTTACCATGAGGAAAGAAGATACCTTGCCTTGTACAAATCCAGATGTTTACTTCATTTTTCCTAAGACTGTTTTTTTCTTGAGATGCAGTCACGCTCTGTTGCCCAGGCTGGAGTGCAGTGGCATGACCTCAGCTCACTGCAACCTCTGCCTCCTGGGTTCAAGTGATTCTCCTACCTCAGCCTCCCAAGTGGCTGGGATATCAGGCGCGCACCATCATGCCTAGATTTTTTCTCTTTTTTTTTTTTTTTTTTTTTTTAGTAGAGACGGGATTTTACCACGTTGGCCAGGCTGGTCTTGAACTTCCAACCTCAAGTGATCTGTCTGCCTTGGCCTCCCAAAGTGCTGGGATTACAGGCGTGAGTCACTGCACCCAGCCATTTTTTCTAAGACATTTACTTGCATGTTTTCATTTTGCAAAGGAGTGTATTGTATGGACATCCCATATTCTAACCAGTCCTGTACTGATGACCATTTAGGTTTACCCAGTTTTTCATCATTAAAAACAGGTTGTGATGGGCATCATTGATTTATTGTTTTGTGCAGCAAATCCACAAAGCCAAAGAAGTTTATGCTTCTGGCGCCTCATTGCCCAGGCCCCTTCCAGGGAGCTTACATTTCTCATTTACTGTCACAGGATGCAGGTAAGTGCATGCCAGCTGCACAACGTAGGAGTGACGCCCAGTAATAGTACAACCGCCCCGTGCTGACTTACAGGGGTCAAAATCCAAAGTTGCAGGACCCTGGGTCATGTCTCAGTAAAAATGTGCCCGAGGACAACAGGTACAGAATTATACAGAAGTGGAAGAGACCTGGCTTGAAATGTACAGAACCAGAAGCTAGTCTGGGGAAAGTTCCAATTGTCAGAGGTATGAAAAAGGTTTTGATTCTCACAAAAGTCTACCAGAAACATAATAATTCAGCATGTACAGCAAAAAAATGTACCATATGGTTTTTTTCTTTTTTGACAAGAATCAGGGAGAATAAAATTTATCAAGATTTCTTTGTAGAGCCAAATCTGCAGCAATACCACAACCAGCAAGTATATGTCTGTATGAAGTGGCATATTTTCTCATCACGACTATCAATAATAAAGAACAAATTTCAATTTACTATGCCATAGGAAAGACTGAACTATCTTCCTACTCTCTTTATGAAAAGTGATATTTCAAAATTGTTGTCATATGAATCAGAAGCAATCAAAGAGTATGCAGCCAAAAAGTGTAGGAAGGAAGGCATTGTAAAAGCACATGAAGCAGTAAATTAATAAGAATATTATGTTATTTTTCTGAATTTTGTGATTATGGTATTTGGCAGCTTTGTAAAATGTGTGACTTTTGTAGTTTATTCTCTCTTTGCAAATAAATATTCATTGTGTGCCTAACTTATATGTGTAATTTTGTGTTTTTTTAAGAGGTTCTCTAAAATTGTCTGAAACTCAGGCTGTGCAAAACTTGCTTCTGCACCTTTGTAGAGGATGAACACACACGATCTGCAGCCAGACCTCCCAGCTTCAGATCTCAGCGGGGCCATCTGCCAGCTTTATAATGCTGGGCGGTTTACTCTGCATTTCTATGCCTCAGTTTTCTCATCTATGAAGTGGGGATAATAACCTCAGAGGGTTTTTTGTAGGATTAAATGAGTTAATACGTATAAAAAACCCAGAAGCTGGCCATCAGTAATCATCAATAACAACTATGGTTTTTTTTTGTTTGTTTGTTTGTTTTGAGATGGAGTCTCACTCTGTTGCCCAGGTTGGGAGTTCAGTGGTGTGATCTTGGCTCACTGCAACCTCCGCCTCCCAGGTTCAAGCGATTCTCCTGCCTCAGCCTCCCGAGTAGCTGGGATCACAGGCACCCATCACCATGCCTGGCTAATTCTTGTATTTTTAGTAGAGACAGGGTTTCACCATGTTGGCTGGCTTGCTCTCAAACTCCTGATCTCAGATGATCCACCCGCCTTGGCCTTCCAAAGTGCTGGGATTACAGGCATGAGCCACCGTGCCCGGCCACAACTATGTTTATTTCTTATGCAAATGTGCAGGTATTTCCGTAGGATGCTTTCCTAAAATTATAAGCCCTGGTATAAGGGTACACAGTTGATGAATTTTAATAGAGAATGCCAAATACTCTTCAGAAAGCTGGGCCAACTTACCCCCACCCCACTGTATACATAGTGACATATCTCAGAACCGAGGAATCAGGAAGTCCATCCCGGGTGACTCTAAGGCTTGGGTTCTTACTTCATTCCTGAACATGTCCAGGTCAAGTTGGTTTGGTGGCTACTGGGAATTGCAGGCCCTGCTCCCAGCTGACACTCCTGTGAATCTTGGCAGCACCTTACATTTACGACATGCCTTACCTTTTATTGAGCACAGTGGCCCAGTAGGTTAGGCAGGTCAGGGCAGTGATTAATAATTTATGGAAGAAGAAATTATGTCTCACATCAGCAAAAGACCTATGCATGGTTACTCCAACTGATAAGTATTAGCTGGGGCAAAAGAAATTGCAGTTTTTGCCATTAAAAGTAATAGCAGGCCGGGCGCAGAGGCTCATGCCTATAATCCCAGCACTTTAGGAGGCTGAGACAGGTGGATCATCTGAAGTCAGGAGTTCGAGACCAGCCTGGCCATCATGGTGAAACCCCGTCTCTACTAAAAATACAAAAATTACCTGGGCATGGTGGCGGGTGCCTGTAATCCCAGCTACTCTGGAGGCTGAGGCAGGGGAATTGCTTGAACCCAGGAGGCAGAGGTTACAGTGAACCGAGATTGCGCCATTGTACTCCACCCTGGGCAACTAGAGCGAAACTCTGTCTCCACACAGGCACACACACACACACACACAAAGTAATGGCAAAAACCACAATTACTTTTACCCCAACCTAACATGAAGGAGAGGACCAAGAACCCAGGGCTTCTGAAAACCTGGGGTGTGTGTTTTCTTGTGGTACCTTGTTGCCTCTCAAAATTCTATTAAAATGAAATAGACTTTTTTAAATGGCATATATTCACAATGAAATATACCCTTTACTCCAAGTCAGTAGTGAAAAGCAGGCATTAAGGCTATATGATACACTAAAGGGGCACCTCTTAGAAAAATAAAGGTAATTGCAGCCTCTTGATTCAAATGAAATCCACTCTGTTTTAAACTTTCAATTATAGTAAGATAAAGCTGCAGAGAATGTGCTTTCCCATCCTAATTTGAGACTTCAGATGGCAGCTCCTTTTGTACTTCTATCTTTAAAAAACTGCCTCCCCCCAGCCCCCAGTCTTGTTATCTTCTCTTTGACTTGCCAAACAAATCTAGTCCAAAAAATAGAACTGATTAAATGCCTAAGGGAAGGAAGCGAAGAGCTTAAAATCAGTGGAGTCTGTTACCACATGTTCGGGTTAACTTAACTTTGCTCACATGACAAATTCGAAAGGAAAAGGAAAATTTGCATACAAGGACAATTAAGAATAAACTAGAGGTGTCATTTGTCCCAAATTAGGACAGGATCCCATAATTTGTTTTTCCACTGAAAGAGTACTTTCTGGCAAGCAGAGACTACTGGGTCCTTGCTTTTCTTCTCTGATGTCACGAGCAAGTGGGCGCTTCATCACAAAGGGAGGCTCAGCCCACAGTCAGCTGTGCCTCAGGCCTCCTCTTCAGCAAGCCAGGCTAAGCACATGGTAGTGCTTCCATGCCCCAGCTGTTTAGCTTATGTAAAATGTGAACATGCCTAGGGTCTGTGAACGTGCATCCAGGTCTGGTGGTAGATAGACAATAGGTAGATGGATGACTGATGGAAAGATTCATATATAGATTGATCCACAGACAGACAGCAAGGGGATTTATTTTATATAACATGCTGGCTCCCAGGCCACCTTCTAGCCTGCCTACCCTGGTAATTTCCACACACTACGTCTGTCCTCAAAGCTCTAAGAATATTCAAAAAACCCACACTCTTGGAAGTATAATAATGGGGATACATTTTTAATGTGCAGGGCATAGTATTCAGTAGCCACTTTCTTATTCCAGCTGCCACGGGAAGTTTCTCTCTCTCCTTAGCAAAGAAAGGAGGCATGCACTAGAAATGCCCAGCTGCTGACAGTCTTGAATTATCCAGAGATTTACATCTTAAAGGGAGCTTCAAGCCTGGTGTGGTAGCTCACACCTGTAATCCCAGCACTTTGGGAGGCCAAGGCGGGCAGATCACGAGGTCAGGAGATCAAGACCATCTTGCTAAACAAGGCGAAACCCCATCTCTACTAAAAATATTTTTTTAAAAAATTAGCCAGGCATGGTAGCACCCACCGGTAGTCCCAGCTACTCGGGAGGCTGAGGCAGAAGAATCGCTTGAACCTGGAAGGCAGAGGTTGCAGTGAGCCGAGATCGCTGGCTTGCACTCCAGCTTGGGTGATAGAGCGAGACTCCGTCTCAAAAAAAAAAAAAAGAAAAAAAAAGGAGCTTTACAAGAGCTCAAAGGCCAACTAACCCAAAATAGGAGCTGGCAAACTTCTTACCCCCTCGCTGGTGGACCCGAAGGCAAGATACAGAGTGGGCTCTGAAGTTGTCGAGCATCTGGTTGTGGTGTCAGTGATGGTATTTTTTGTATGCTTACTTTCTTAATAAGTAACAGAAATGAGATCTGGTTAATTTAATAAAAACAAAATGCAAGAATTTATCAAAAGGCTATATGATAGCATAGCAAATTCCAGAAAAAGCTAAGCCAACAGTAGGAGCCCCAGTAGCTCTGGGAGTCTGGGTAGCAGAAACTAATAATGGGCCATTACAGTAAAGAACTACCTTTGAGAAAAGTCTGTTCAAAGGATTTTCCTATCAGGTTGCTCCACCTGATCCCTAACTGGGTGAGGGCATCTGATTAGCTCAATGTTAAGCCAAGGCAGGGGATACAGGACATAGGGACAGAAGCCTGTATACCTGATTCATACTACTGGGTGAGGACATCTGATTAGCAAGGACAGAAGCCTGTATACAGTAGTAAAGGAGTGATTCCCCAAAGACCAGCTGCTATTATATATATATATGTGTGTGTTTAAAGGCCAAAGGGATGTGGGCAAGCAAAAGCAGCAGATATCCATCACACTCTAGTTTCTGCCTATAACCCAAAGAAAGAGGTGTGTTTTCTCACTTGGAGTTGGGCCCTTCCAAAGGTTTCTAGCCCAAAGCATGAAATACCCAGTACTCTATTTCAGGAAACTAAAGATTGTACTCAGGAACAAAATTTCACCATCCTTACCTCACATATCAAGGACAAGCTCACCTAAACCTTCAAAAGAGATAAGGGGTCCAGGGTATAGACAAGTGAACATCCAAGCACAAAGCAGTGTAGCAAGAGCTATGATAGGGAGGTGCAGAGTCCTACGGGAACACACAGCAGGACACCTGGCCTGACCTGGACTCAGAAAGAGTCAAGGAGGAGTTAAGTGAGAAGCTGGCAATCTACAAAGAAGTGTCGGATGTCTGAAGGTAGAAAGAGGAGCAGGTGACACACTGGAGGAGGTGAGCCTGGTCAGTCAGCCAGGAGCACATGGGGGTGGCAGTAGATTGAGCTATTGGCTCCAGTTCTTCACCACCCCCGGCAGCCTCAACTTTGCTGTGGCCAGGATGAGGAGAGCCTCTCTCCCCATTTACTTTGACCTGGCTGTGAGATCTGGTAGGTGTGTCTCTATGCCAATCCTAAGAGGCATTTTCATAGCTTAGGTCTTAGGTATTGGGCGTTCCGTGTGCCTCCATAAGCCACTGCCATGAGAAGAATGTGCCCCAGCTAGCTTGATGGGCGAAGGAGAATGAGAGACACATGGAGAAGGGCCACAGAAATGCAACTAGAAGTGGAGCCAGACCCAGTTTAGGTCACTCAAACCCCAATCGTGAAGGGCCCTTGTACACCTGTTAAGTTGAACTTGATTCTAAGGGCAATGGACTCTATTGAAGTGTTTGGGAAGTAACACAACAGATCTGCTTTTTAAAAAGCTCGCTCTGATTGGTCCGTTAGCGGGGTGGGGAGACAGATTCCCTGAAGTTCGCAACCTTACTTTTTCAATGTTTTTAGCTTGCAAGCATATCTAATAATATAAGTATGCTTTTATTAATGAAAGAAGAAATCGACATTGTATAATCATTATAAACTCAACTATATGCATAGAAAAAAATAGAACATATGTAAATAGAAAAAACCTATGTCTAAAGGTTTACAGTGATTATCTCTGGATGGGATTATGGTTATTTTCTATAATTGTATGATTTTCTACAGTGTCACATGTATTTTTATTATTATGAAATAGGCTGAGTGCAGTGGCACTTGCCTGTAGTCCCAGCATTTTAAGAGTCTGAGGCTGGTGGATTGCTCGAGGCCAAGAGTTCAAGACCAGCCTGGGCAGCATGGTGAAACCTCATTGATACAGTTAGGCTTTGTGTCCCTACCCAAATCTCATCTTGAATTGTAATCCCCAGGTGTTTAGGGAGAGATCTGGTGGAAAGTAATTAGATTATAGGGCAGTTTCCCACGTGCTGTTCTCCTGATAGTGAACTCTCACGAGATCTGATGGTTTTATAAATGGTAGTTTTTCCTGCGCTGACACAGGCATTCTCTCTCACCTGCCACCATGTTAAGATCTGCCTCTTCCCCCACCACCATGATTGTAAGTTTCTTGAGGCCTCCCCAGGCATTCAGAACTGTGAGTCAATTAAACCTCTTTCTTTGTAAATTATCCAGTCTCAGGTATGTCTTTATAGCAGTTGAAAATGGACTAATACATTTGTCTCTGCAAAAAATTAGCTGGGTGTGGTGGCTTGCACTTGTGGTCCCAGCTATTTGGGAGGCTGAGGTGGGAGGATTGCTTGAGCCCAGGAGGCAGAAGATGCAGTAAGCTGTGATTATGCCACTGAACTCCAGCCTGGGTGAGAGGGTGAGACCTTCCTTGTCTCAAAAAGATAATAAAACAAAAATAAAACCACAATTTAGTCGGCATTTATTACACTGTATGCTCTCATAAATTATTCTGTTTCATTATCACTTCCCTTTTTACAGCTGAGGAAACTGGATTTTAAGAACACTTTATCTTCCCAAGGTCAGCCCACTAATATGTGGCAGAGTCAGAACTTGAAACTTGGTCCATCTGACATGAAAGCCTGAGCCATGACACTAGTTTTCACGTTTGTAGTTTTGGTTTTTGAGGGCATGCTCAGATGTTAAGTGTAAAGTCTGACAAGTTCTAACAGATGCATATACTTCTGTAACCCACACCCTGAATAAGACCTAGAGCATTTCCATGACCCCTAAAGTTCTCTCTTCCCATCTTTACCCTCAGCCTTCAGCAACTACTGTTGTGGTTTTGCAACTACTGTTGTGACTTCTTTATAAATGGAATTATACAAAATATATTCTTTGGTTCCATCTTCTTTCATTCCACATCACATTTTTGAGATCATAGTGTGTGTCTGCTGTTCTTTATTGCTGAGTAGTACTCCATTTCTCTGAATATGCTGAAGTTTGTTTATTCATTCTCCCATTACAGATACTTGGATTATTTCCACTTTGGGACCATTATGAACAAAGCTACAATGCACATCACACATAAGTCTTTGTGCTCAGATATGATTTTCCTTTCTCTTGGGTAAATACTGAAAATTGGAAATGCTGGGTCATAGAATATATGCATAGTTAATTTTATAAGAAACTAACTGTGGCATCATAAAAAAATACGTTTGGTTTCTACCCCCAGGTTTCTGACACAGAACTCCTAAAACTCTTGCAATTTTCTGAAAGATAGGAGTGCTAGGAGCATCTTTTAAAAAAAAATTGGTCTTTAACACTGGTTCCCAACACAGATCTGCTAATTCCCTTGGAATTTCCTGAGTGATAGGAGCATCTCTTGTTCTAACGAGGTGACGCTTGGTGGGGCTCCTGGATAGCTTCAGAATGGGGACTGGTCACCAGAAACACACCAAGCCATGATGAGAAGCTTGGAACTTTCAGGTCCATCCCCCGTCCTCCTTGGATGGTAGGGAGGATAAAATTGAGTTAATAATGAGTCATGCCTACATGAAGCCTCTATAAAAACCCCTAAAAGATGGAGAACAAAAGCTCCAGGTTGGTAAACATATCCACGTGCCAGGAGGGTGGCACACCTCTGCTTTATGGGGACAAAAGCTCCTATTCTCAAGCCCCTTCTGGACCCAGTTCTATGCATCTCTTCATCTGGCTGTTCATTCATTTCAGATATCCTTTATCATATTCTTTATAACAAACCAATAAATGTAAGTAAGCATTTCCCTGAGTTCTGTGAGTCCTAAAAAAATTTGAGTCAGAATCTGCAGAGGAGATTGGGTTGTGTGAACCTCTGCTTTGTATAGCAAGTTGATCAGAAGTACAGGTGACAACCTGAGACTTGCAATTGGCAACTGAAGTGGAGGCAGTCTTGTTGGACTGAGCCCTTGATCTGTGGAGTATGATGCCAGCCCTAAATAGATAATGCCACAATTTAGGTGAATTGTGGGACACCCAGGGGGTATTCGGAGACGTAAAGAATTTTTTGTTGATGTGGAGAAAGCCCACACATTTGATGTCAGAAGTGAAGTGTTGTGAGAGTATAGAAAAATATTGATTTTTCCTCTTTTAATAACAGTTTTCCAAAGTGTGTGTACCATTTTACGCCCTTACCAGAAATGTATGAGAGTTCCACTTATGCCACAATTTTACCAGTACTAGGTATTGTCAAACTTTTTAATTGTAGTCATTCTGGTGGCAGTATAATGGTACCTCATTATGGTTTTAATTTACTTTTAATTGATTACTAATGATGTTGAGACCTTTTTCATGTGCTTATTGGCTATTTCTGTATCTTTGTTTGAGAAGTGGCTGTTCAAGTCTTTTGGCCATTATTCATATTTGATTGTCTTCTTAATGTTGAGTTGTAAAAGTTCTTAATATATTTTGAATTCTCAGAATGTATATGCAAACGTTTTCTTTCAGTGTGTGGGCTGCTTATTGATTTTTTAAAAAATATCTTCAATGAGCAAAACTTTTTATTTTTATAAGACCCCATTAATTTTTTTCTTTTATGGCTAGTGTCTTCTGTGTCTGTGTGTGTGTGTGTGTGTGTGTGTGTGTGTGTATGTTTGAGACAGAGTCTCACTTTGTCACCCAGGCTGGAGTGCAGTGGCCCAATTTCGGCTCACTAAAACCTCCACCTCCCGGGTTCAAGCGATTCTCCTTCCTCAGCCTCCCAAGTAGCTGGAACTACAGGTGTGCACCACGCCTGGCTAATTTTTATATTTTTAGTAGTGACAGGGTTTCGCCACATCAGCCAGGCTGGTGTCAAACTCCTGACTTTGTGATCTGCCTGCCTCAGCCTCCCAAAGTTCTGGGATTACAGGAATGAGCAGCCATGCCCGGCCCTTCTGTGTCTTTTCTAAGAAATTGTTGTCTACCTCAAATTAGGAATGACATTTTTGTATGTTTCTTCTAGAAGTTGTATAGTTTTAGCTTTTAAATTTAGGTCTATGATCTATATTGAACTAATATTTGGATATGGTATAAGGTGCAATCAAGAGTCTTTTTTTTCCCCACATGGATATCCAGTTATTCTGGCACCTTGATTTTGTTTTTCCTTTCACCACTGAATTGCCTTAGCTCTCAAATTAAAACCCCACATATATAAACTTACTTCTGGATTTAGTAATCTGTTTCATTGATCAATTTAACTGCTTTTGCACCAATACCATGCTCTCTTGATTACTGTAGCTTTCTATTCGGGAGGCTGAGGCAGGAGAATCGCTTGAACCCAGGAGGCAGAGGTTTCAGTGAGCCGAGATCGCACCACTGCACTCCAGCCTGGGGTACACAGCATGACTCTGTCTCAAAAAACAAAACAAAACAAAAAAAGGAAAGATTTGGAATCAGGTGGTTTATAAATCATCTAACTAGGTACTTTTTCAAGATTACGTGACTATTCTAGGACTTCACATTTCTATATTAATCTTAGAATCAGCTTGGCAATTTCTTAGAAAAAAAGGGTCTGCTCTATGATAACTGTGATGTTCCTATAGAATAATTTGGGGAGAACTGACATGTTAACAATTTTGAATCTTTCCACCCTTGAACATGAAATATCTATTTATGAAGGTCTTTAATATTTCTCAGCAGTTTTGCACTCATTAACATGGAAATCTTAAATATCTTTCATTAACTTTGTCCCTAAGTATTTTATTTTTGGGATGCTATGGTAAATGATATTGAGTCTTTGATTTCATTTTCCAACTGTTTGTTGCTCAGTAATATAAATGCAATTGATTTTTGCATACTGACCTAATATTGTGCAAACTTTCTAAAGTTAAATCTTACATAACTGGGATACACTCTATTTGGTAATGATGAATTATTTCCTTCTTATTCAATTTTTCTAATATTAAATTAAGAAATGTTGTATCTAGGCCAGGAGGGATATTGGTCTATAATTCTTTTCTCGTAATATCCTTAGTATTAGGGTTATGCACACTTCTTAAGTCAGAAAGTGTTCCTTCTCCACTATTTTCTGAAAAAGTTTGTGTGATATTGGCATTATTTCTTCCGTAAATGTTTGATAGAATTTATCAGTGAAGTCATGTGGCCCTGAATTTTTCCTGTGGCAAGGCTTTTAATTATAAATTTAATTTTTTCAACAGAGTTATTCATATTTTATCTTGATATTTTGTGAGCTTCATAATTTGCATCTTTTAATTTGTCGTTTTTATCTAAATATTTTAATTTATTGATATGAGCTTGTTAGAAATAGTCTTTTATTTGTCTTTTAACAACTGTAGAAACCTGCAGTGGTCTCTCATATTTCATTCTTGATATTTGTAATTTGTGTTCTCTTTTTTTCTTGATCAGTGTAGCTAGAGGTCTATCAATTTGATTACTCCTTTCAAAGAATGAATTTTGGTTTTGTTGATTTCCTAATCTACTTTTTATTTCACTGATTTACATTCTTTATTCTTTCCTTGTATGTACTAGAGGTATAATTTATGTTTCCTAGTTTCTTAAGATGAAGACTTAGATCATTGATTTTAAGCCTTCTTTTCTTTTTAAAATTTTCCCCCAGCTTAAATAAGGTATAATTGATAAATAAAAATTGTATAAATTTATGATGTACAATGTGATGCGTTGATTCATGTACACATTGAGAAGTGATTAATTCAAGATAATTAACAGCCATCATCTCACATACTTATTTTTTTGTAGTCAGAACATTTAAGGTCTACTCTTTTAGCAATTTTCAAGTATACAGTACCTGATTATAAACTATGGCTACTACTCTAGAATAAGATCTCCAAAACTTATTCATCCTGTCTCACTGAAACTTTGTACTCTTTGACCAACATTTTGGCATCCCAAGCACCATTCCCTCCAGCCCCTGGTAACCACCATTCTACTCTGCTTCTAGGAGTTCAACTTTTTCAGATATCACAAATAAGTGAGATCATGGAGTAGTTGTCTTTCTGTGTCTGGCTTATTTCACTTAGCATTATATCCTCCAGATTTACCCATGTTGTCACAAATGACAGGATTTTCTTTCTAAAAGCTGAATAGTATTCGATTGTGTGTGCATATATACATATACACCATATTTATTTTATCCATCAATAAACACTTTGGCTGTTTCTTGGCTGTTATGAATAATGCTGCAATGAGCATGGATGCCGTTTTTTGTTTTTTGTTTGTTCGTTTTTGTTTTTGAGACAGAGTCTCGCTCTGTCACCCAGACAGGAGTGCAGTGGCACGTCTCTGCTCACTGCATGCTCCACCTCCTGAGTTCACGCCATTCTCCTGCCTCAGTTGCCCAAGTAGCTGGGACTACAGTTGCCCGCCACCACGCCCGAGTAATTTTTTGTATATTTAGTAGAGACGGGGTTTCACCGCGTTAGCCAGGATGATCTCGATCTCCTGACCTCGTGATCCACCCGCCTCGGCCTCCCAAAGTGCTGGGATTACAGGCGTGAGCCACTGCGCCCAGCTGAGTGCAGTTATCTTTTTATATCTCTCCATATCTCTATTCCTTTGGATGTATAACCAAAAGTGAGATTGCTGGATCATATGGTAGTTCTATTTTGAATGTTTTGGGAAAGCTCCATACTGTTTTTCTTAATGGCTGTGCTAATTTACATGCCCACCAATAGTGTGCAAGGGTTCCTTCTTCTCCACATCCTTGCCAACACTTGTTATCTTTTGTCTTTTGTGTGTGTATGAGATGGAGTCTCGCTCTGTCACCCAGGCTGGAGTGCAGTGGCACGATCTTGGCTGACTGCAACATCTGCCTCTCGGGTTCAAGCGATTCTTCTGCCTCAGCTTCCTGAGTAGCTGGGATTACAGGCGTGCACCCCCACACCTGGCTAATTTTTGTATTTTTAGTAGAGACAGGGTTTCACCATGTTGGCCAGGCTGGTCTCGGACTCCTGATCCACCCTCCTCGGCCTCCTAACGTGCTGGGATTACAGGCATGAGCCACCACGCCTGGCCTTCTTTTGTCTTTTTGATAATAGCCATTCTCACAGGTGTAAGGTGGTATCTCATTGTGGTTTTAATTTGCATTTCTCTGATGATTGTTGATATTGAAAGTTTTTCATGTACCTGTTGACCATTTGTATGCCTTTTTTTGAACAATATCTATTCAAGTCCTTTGCCCATTTTTGAATCTGGTTGTTTCCTTATTATTGAGCTTTTTGAGTTCTTTTTATATTTTGGGTATTAACCCCTTAAAGGCTGTATGGTTTGCAAAATGCTTTCTTGCATTCCACTGATTGTCTCCTTGCTTTGTCAATTGTTTCCTTTGCTGTGCAGAAGCTTTTCAGTTTGATATAATCTCATTTGTCCATTTTTGCTTTTGTTGCCTGCGCTTTTCAGGACATATCCAAAAAAATGTTGCCTAGACCAATGTCAAGAAGTTTTTTCCATTTTCTCCTAGGAGATTTGCAATTCGGAGTCTTATGTTCAAGTCTTTAATCCATTTGTATTGATTTTTTGTCTATGGTGTGAGATAAGGGTTCAATTTCATTCTTCTTTTTATGGATATCCAGTTTTCCCAACACCATTCATTGAAGACACTGTCTTTTCTCCATTGTGTGTTCTTGGCACATTTGTTGGAAATCAGTTGACTGCAAATGCATGGATTTACTTCTGTAAGCCTTCTTTTTCTCTGATATAAACATTTAAGACTATAAATTTTACTCCAAATCCTTCATTAGCCAAATCTCACAAATTTGGATATGCTATGGTTTTATCAGCACAAAAGATTTTAAAACTTTTCTTGTGATTTCTTTCATTCATGGGTTATTTAGCAATGTGGTTTAATTTCAAAATATTTGGATTTGCCAAAGTTTTTTTGATCTTGATTTTTATTTTAATTCTGTTGTCATTAAAGAATATATTCTTGGCTGGGTGCGGTGGCTCACGCCGGTAATCCAAGCACTTTGGGAGGCTGACGCAGGTGGATCACGAGGTCAGCAGTTTAAGACCAGCCTGGCCAAGATGGTGAAACCCCATCTCTACTAAAAATACAAAAAAATTAGCCAGGCATGGTGGTGGGCACCTGTAATCCCAGCTACTTGGGAGGCTGAGGCAGAGAATTGCTTGAACCCGGGAGGTGGAGGTTGCAGTGAGCCGAGATGGTGCCACTGCACTCCAGCCTGGGCAACACAGCAAGACTCCATCTCAAAAAAAAAAAAAAAAAAGAATATATTTTTTATTATTTCAGTCCTTTGAAATATATTGAGACACATTTGATGGCCCAATTTGTGGTCTATTTTGGTGAATAAAGTACATAAAAGTAAACATAAAAAATAAAGTACATAAACATAAATGTACACGTGAACATAATGCGTATTCTGTAATTGTTCAGTAATGTTTGATAAAATGCCAATTAGGAGGCCAGGTGTGGTGGTTCACGACTGTAATCCTAGCACTTTGGGAGGCCACGGTGGGCAGAAAACCTGAGCTCGGGAGTTCAAGACCAGCCTGGGCAACATGGCAAAACCCCATCTCTACTGAAAATAGAAAAAAATTAGCTGGGCTGGTGGTACACTCTTACAGTCCCAGCTACTCGGGAGGCTGAGGCAGGAGAATCACTTGAACCCAGGTGGCGGAGGTTGCAGTGAGCTGAGATCACACCACTGCAGTCCAGCCTGGGTGACAGAGTGAGACTCTGTCTCCAAAAAACAAAAACAAAAAAAGGTCAATTAGATTATGTTTGTTTAGAGTTATTCAAATCCTCTATATGTTTTCTGATTTTTTTTGTTCATATGTAGTATCAATTACTGAGAGAGGAGGGTAAATCTCTTCAACTCTTATTATTAATTTGTCTATTTCTCCTTTCAATTCTATCAGTTTTGCATTCATATACATTGAAGTTTGTTAGCGAGTGTTCAGGAATTGCATGTCTTCTCAATGAATTGATTATTTTGTTATTATGTAATGTCACTCTCTATCCCTGGTAATTCTCCTTGTCTTTGTCTGATAGCAATATAGCCACTTCTGTGTTTTTACAATTAGTCAACCATGGTTCTCTTTTCTATTCTCTTACTTTTAAGTTGTATGTATCTTCATATTTAAAGCTTGTCCTTATAAACATCATACAGCTGAATCTCACTTTTTAAAATCTAGTCTAGCTCTCTTGCTCTTTTCATTGGAAGGTTAGTCAAGCTAGATAAAATGTAATCAGTAATTTGATTGGGTTTGATTCTATTATCTTTCTATTTGTTTTCTCTTTGTCCCCTTGTCCTTCGTTTCTTATTTTCCTCTTCCTGTCTTCTTTTGGATCAATTGGGTGTTTTCTAGTATTTCATTTTATCTTCTCTATTAGCTTTTTAGCTATGCCTCTTTAACTTTCAGTGGGTGTTTTGGGGATTAAAATAAACATATTTTATCACTGTCTACCTTGTATTAACTTTATGCCACTTCACATAAATGTAAGAACTTTACAACAATATACTTTCATTTACCCACCCTCATCTTTTGTGCAATTGTCATACATTTTGCTTCTACACAGATTATACACCTCAGAATACTTTGCTACTATTTTTGGTTTAAGCACTCAAGTGTTTTTTTAAAGAAACTAAGAAATAAGAAGAAATGTCTTTTATATTTATGCCCCACATATTTTCCATTTCTGGTAGTCTTTTTAATGCAGATCTGATATCATATGGAATCATTTTCTTTCTGCCTGGAGGACTTCTTTTAACATTTCTTGAAATGCATGTATGTTAATGATTCATCCAGCTTTTGCTTATCTGGAAATGCCTTTATTCTACTTTTTAAGACTACTTTTTTTCCTGGATATAGATTTATGGGGTGACTGGGGTTTTTTATTATAGTTTTGTTTGTTTTTTATTTAATCACTTCAAAGATGCTGCCCATTATCTTCTGACTAGTTTTATGTCTGATAAAAAAAAAATAGGAATATTTCTCATTATTCCTTTTTTCGTAACCTGTCTTTTTTCCCTGGCTACTTTTTAAATGTTCTGTATCTTCAGTTTTTACCAATTTGATTATGACATGCCTAGGTTTGGCTTTCTTTGTGCTTCTCTTAAATACGTTTTATTGAATTTATTGGATTTGTGTGTTGACATTTTTTCACCACATTTTGGGGAAAGTGGCCATTACTTCAACTTTTTTTCCTGTCTCACTTTTTTCTCTCTTCTTTTGGGACTCCACTTACACATATATTATACTGCTTGATGTTTTCCCACAGATCACCGAGTCTTTATATTTTTTAATGCTTTTTTTCTCTGTGCTTCAGTTTAGATAATTTCTGTTCAACTGTTTTCAAGCTCACTGATGTTTTCTTATGCATTATTCAATCTAATGTTAAGCATTAGATACAGTGAATTTTTATTTCATGAAATGTGCTTTCTAGTACTGTAATTTCCACTTGTCTCTTTTTGAGGTTTCTCTTTCTCCATTGAGATTTCTATATTAATGTGTCCATCCTTCCTTTTAATTCTTGAACTTATTTCTACTGGCTATTTTAAAGTCTTTGTCTGCTACTGTCAACATCTGTGGCATCTCTAGTCCTATTTCTACTGACTGTATTCTCTGGGTTGTGGGTCACGTTTTCTTACCACTTTGTATGTCTAGTAATTTTTTTATTGAATGCTGGGCCTTATGAATGCTACAATGTTGAGTTTGGATTATGTTGTTTTCCTTTAGGGTGTTGAGTATTGCTAAGGCAAGCATTTAATTTATTTGTGGTTCAGCTTGATCCTGTTGAGGCTTGTTTCTAAGCTTTGTTAAAGTAGGCCAGGAATAGCCCATAGGCTAGGGCCAAAGTAGTCCTGTTTCTAAGGATTGGCCTTTCGGGGATCTCAACTGAATGCCCAGAGGGTTCAGTGATAGAGCTGAACCATGATTGGCCAGAAATCCAATGTCTGCCATTGCTGTGTAGCCTCAAGAATCTCCAGCCAGCGCACAGACCCTCAGTAGGTACCCTCTGCTAGGCTATGCAGGGTTCTGTTGCACATGTGCAGCTTTGTATTTGACCAAAGACTGAAGGGGACCCATGGGCAGATTTCTAGGGCATCTTCTCTGTTCAGCTCTTTCTTCTTTGATATCCTGCTATTGAAATTCCAGCCACTGGCTGGGCGTGGTGGCTCACACCTGTAATCCCAGCCCTTTGGGAGGCCGAGGCGGGCAGATCACGAGGTCAGGAGATCAAGACCACCCTAGCCAACATGGTGAAACCCCGTCTCTACTAAAAATACAAAAATTAGCTGGGCATGGTGGCGGGTGCCTGTAATCCCAGCTACTCAGGAGGCTGAGGCAGGAGAATCGCTTGAACCAGGGAGTCAGAGGTTGCAGTGAGCCGAGATCATGCCACTGCACTCCAGCCTGGGTGACAGAGTGAGACTCCATCTCAAAAAAAGACAAAAGAAATTCCAGCCACTTCCACAGCCTGAAGTCTGAACTCTGCTGACTCCACCCAGTGAAACTAGTGCCGTCTTGTGGGATCTAATTCCTTGTGCTGCCACTTGGAAAGTGTCCCTGGCAGAAAGCTAACTTGAATGTGGAGCTTAGCACATGTGTTTCCTTTGCTCAAGATTTACTGGCCAGGTTTTGGTAAATCTTTACAAGCATTGAGCAAAACTCTTGGCAAATATTAGGTGCTTAGTAAGGTGTTTTTTTAAGGAGGAAGGTGTGATGAATTTAGTTCACTTCTGGAAATACCCACAAGGCTATTCAAATGGCCTGTCCAGAGAATCAATCTCCATTTCCCCCATCCACTCTCAGCTTCCCCTCAGGGGTAACAAACTTTCTCCCCTCTTCAGAAGCTGACAAGCAGTTTTCTGTGCATTTGGGTTACTCAGTTTGTAAAGCTTTGAGCATTTAGATAATGATCAGAATTACATTCATCCACAGTTAAGATACACACTGTTCTCTGGGGGGTTTGATATACTTTTTCCAAATCAGCTAAATGCTCTCTGGAAGAATTATTGGTGGGGAGGGGAGGCTAAACAACTTAGCATAAATCATCATTCAGAATGTGTCCTTGAAGCCCTGCATATAGTTTCTCGTGTTACCAAGAAAAGAACTTCTGAGTCTGTTTAAAGAAAGCAGCAGCAGCCAGCTCCAGTGTCCTCTTCAAGGAGAACGCTCCAGGTTTGGGAAGTTCTTGGGTGAAAGAAATCCCCAACGAGGCCTCCTGGCTCCTTGTATTCACCTCAAACACCCAGCTCGGCCTTATCTTCCCAGGGCCCATTTTCTGGACCAGTGAACCAAATAAAGACAGGCCATTTTCTTTTGTTTGCATCTTGACTGGGAAGACCAGGTCTCCAAAGGAAGGATTATTTGGAGCTTGCTTTGGAGATTGTTTGAATTTTTCACACTTTATCCTTATCTACTGCCTGTCTCCCCACTCCAATCACCCTACAAGCTAAACACACCATATATAATCAACACCATCTTCTCTCCTGTGAAAGACGTGTCATTTGGCTTTGTGGCCCAATGATCACATTCTTGCCTTGGAGACACTGGATGGGTAATTTGAGTTCAGAATCCCTATAGTTAGGCCAGTAGATCTAACCCTTCAACTAAGATTTCCTCTTCATCAACTAGCACTAACTTTCCCCGTGCCTGTGTTTTGATTCAAAAGTACAAGACAAACAAAGGATTGAAAAGATTAAATGGGTGAGAGTTTTAATTTTCCTCTGGGGGAAAAAAGACAACAAGTTATGATTTTCTTCTAAGTAAACAAACCATTTTCCCTATGCCTCTAAGAGAAAACTGCTTTTCCGTTATTCCACACATTCCAGTGTGGAGGGGGCGCCACACTAGAGGCGCCAGTGGGGAGGAGGGCACCTAGGAAGCAGCACATTTTCTTATGTTGTAGAAAAAATGTGTTTTCCAACTCATAGTCTCTAAGCTCTAGTATAATAACTAGGTTCGAGGAGCAACTCTGCTTTTGAAAGGCAGCCAGGGAGCATGGAAGAGCCAGGGCTTACTTTCTGCATGCTGTGAGGGCCTCTGGGTGGGGGCCTAGTGAGACCTGACCTCATGGCCTGAGGCATCTGGTGCACCATGCACCTGCCCCCATGGTAGGACACTAGCCCCTCACCACGAGATGGGTCTGGGAGGCTGTGCACCCTACAGAAAGATTGTCCAGAAATACCTTCTGCAGTGTTACCCTCTGGATTCTAGCTCTTGGGGCATATATAACCCCCATTCTCAAACCTTAGAGGGGAACCTGGGGTGGCCCTTCACATCCTTGCTAGAACTTCAAAGACTTTGGTACCTGGCCTTGTCATTCCCCTACTTCAGTCGCCCCCAATCTTTTTGGCGCCAGGGACCAGTTTCGTGGAAGCCAGTTTTTCCATGAATGGTGGGGGATGGTTTTGGGATGAAACTGCTCCACCACAAATCATCAGGCATTAGATTCTCATAGAGAGCACACAACCTAGATCCCTCGAATGCGCAGTTCGCAATAGGGTTCACACTCCTATAAGAATCTGTCAGATCAGCGACAGCATTAGTAGGTGGAGCTCAGGCAGTAATGCTCACTCCCCTGCCGCTCACCTCCTGCTGTACCAGTACCGGCCCGTGGCCCTGGGGTTGAGGACCCCTGCCTTACTTCATTACCTTCAATAGTTCCCCATTGTTTTTATGATGAAGTTTCTATTCCTCAGATTTTCTCACAAGTTTTTGTTTGTTATTTGTTTTGAGACAGGGTCTCACTATGTCACCCAGCTGAAATACAATGGCACAAACACAGTTCATGGCAGCCTTGACTCCTGAGCTCAAGCAATCTTCCCGTCTCACTATGCCTGGCTAATTTTTTATTTTATTTTTTTAGAGATGGTGTCTGGCTATGGTGCCCAGGCTGGTCTTGAAATCCTGGGCTCAAGTATTCCCTCTGCCTCAGCCTCCCAAAGTGCTGGGATTACAGGGATGAGCCACTCTGCCCTGCTGGTAAGTTCTTAATAACCTGATCCTTCTGTCTCTTCCCCTTATCTTTCACTCCTCCCTCCGCAATCCTCCCTCCACTCTCCTAACCCCACCCTCTGCCAACCCCTGCTCCTCTCCTCCAGCATATGGAAGTCTTTGCAGCCCCTTGGATGCACTGGGCTCTCTTTCAGCTTGGAATGCTGTACCTGGAGGGTGGGAACAACATGCCCTTGCTCCACCCTGCTAACTCCAATTCTCACCTCAAATCTCAACACAGGATTGCTTCCTCCAGGAAAGCCTCCTTCAAGGCTGAGCTGGGCATCCCTCCTGCTTGCTGCCATAGTTCACTGTGCTTACCTCATCACAGTTATTCATTCACAAGTATTTACTGAGTGTTTCCATATAGCAGCCACTGGGCTAGGTCCTAGGAATACAGTGGGAAGAAACACTAATAAATAAGTAAAACAAACAAATACCTGAGAAAATCCTATTTGTGATAATTTCTGGGAAAGAAAAGGATATAGACATGGAAAATAGGGGGTGAGGTAAAGACCACCTTATCCTGTTTTATTCTTATGTTCTATTACTCTCTCCACTAGACAGCAGGTACCCCAAGAGCAGAGATTTGTGTTACTCTTCGCTTTACTTCTAATGCGCAAGTAGGACGCAGCATAATGAAGGCATTCAATAAGAGTTTGTGGTATGAGCCATAACGATTTTCTCTTCCTTCCATTTCCAGGCCTGTTTTCAACATTGTTGGAAACTGGAAATTTCAAATCTCTTTCCAGGAAGGGTCAACTGGACAGAGAAAAAAGGACATTGAATGAAGACACTCTGAATTAAAAGGACAGAGAACAAAGACCCTGGCTCATTTGGAAATCAACCTCCTTCCCTAATCTGCCATGTATTTAATATCTATCATTATTGGTATTTTAAATATAAGGACGTTTTAAATATGACCTCAAATTCTTTGACAACGCTTCCTCTTGAACGTGGGCTGGTCCTAATGACTAGCTTCCAGTGAGTAGAAATTGCAGAAATGATGTGTTAATTTTGAGGCTACATCATAAAAGACAAAGATAATGCAGCTTCCATCTCAGTCCCTCTTCCATCTTGCTCTGTGGGAAGCCAGCTTCCATTTTGTAAGGACATTCCAATAGCCTAGGAAGCGATGCCCATGGTTAGGAACCGAGACCTCCTGCCAAATGACAAATGAGTGATCATCTCAGGAACAGCTCCCTTACCCCACCAAGCCTTCAGAGGACTGCAGCTCCAGCCAAAACCTTAGCTGCGACCGCATGAGAGAGCCTGAGTCAGCCATTCAACTGAAGTGTTCCCAGACTCCTGACCCACAGAAATCCACAGATAATAAAAGTTTGGTTTCAACCACTATGTTTTGGGGTAATCTATTATGTAGCAGTAGATAATTAATATAATTTGTCTGCACACTTGAACTTATGTCGTAAAAGAAGGGAGTTAGCTGGGCCTTCTCTGCAAGAAAAGGCTCTTTCCATTCCAGACAAAAAAGGAGAACTTGTCTGAAAAATCAGAAGGGTAGTGGGATGGACTGAATATTGGTGTCCCCCTAACACTCATAAGTTAAAATCGAATTCGCAATGTGATGGTATTTGGAGGTGGGTCCTTTGGAAGGTAATTAGGTCATAAGGGTGGAGCCCTCATGAATGGGATAAGTGCCCTTGTAAAGGGGACCCCAGGGAGCTTTCTTGCCCTGCCCTCTTTCTGCCATGTGGAGATACAAGGAGAAGTTGGCACTCTGCAACCAGGAAGAGGGCCCTCACTAGAACTGACCGTGCTGGAGCCCAGAGCTTGGACTTGCAGCCTCTGGAACTGCAAGAAATAAATTTGTGTGGTTTATAAACCACCCAGTTTACAGCTGATATGGTTTGCATGTTTATCCCTTCCAAATCTCATGCTGAAATGTGACCTCCAATGTTGAAGGTGGGTCCAGTGGGAGGTATTTGAGTCATGGGTGTGGATCCCTCATGAATATCTTGATGCCCTCCCCACAATAATAGGTTCACATGAGATCTCTCTGTTTAAAAAAAAAAAAAAAAAAAAAGAGAGAGAGACTGGGACCTCTTCTCTGTCTTGTTCTCTCTTTCTCCATGTGACACACCCGCTCCCTCTTTGCCTTTCTTCATGATTGTAAGCTTTCTGAGGCCTTACCAGGGCCAAGCAGATGTGGGTGCCATGCTTGTATAGCCTGCAGAATGGTGAGCCAAATAAAGCCTCTTTCCTTTATAAATTACCCAGTCTCAGGTATTCCTCTGGAGGAATGCAAAATGGACTAACACAATGGCACTTTGTTATAGCAGCCTGAATCAAGACAGGTGGTTGCGTTTTCATCTGTAAAGAGACCGGGCCTATCTTGGATTCTCAGGTTTCCAGCCTTCTCCATAACATCCCCTATGACCCTAAAGGAGTTGTGAATGTAAGTAGGCATATAATTAAAAATTCATGCATCTTGAAAACTTTCAATGTGTTGGCACTGTTCTAAAGAGCTTTGCATATATTAACTCGTTTAAGCCTCACAACTACCCCGTGAGATACTATGATTGTCCCTGCTTTACAAATGAAGAAACTGAGGCACTGAGGGGAAGTAACTTGCCAAAGCAAGCTTTTAATATTGGAGAAAAGACCCTAACAAAAAAGAGGCTTACTATGTGACAATCATTTTAACAAACACTTTCATAGCATTTCTCTTAATCCACAACACAAACCTGCAAGAAATAGGTCACAGGCCCCTTTCTTAAAGATAAAAAATGAGACCCTTGGAGGGTAAGTGACTTGCCCATTGTCATATGGGAAGTGGCAGGTGTGGGTTCAAAGTCTAGGTCTGTTGCTTTCAAAGCCTTCTTTCCTCAACACCCAGCTGCCTCCCTGCTCCCCTACCTTCTCTCTGCTCTCAGCTTCAGATGTGTGCTTGGCAGAGCCAGAAAAATCCCTCAGGTGCTGGCCAGCTGCCTAAATGAGGAATGAGGTGACAGCCCTGAATTTACACATCCCCAGGCACCTCCAGGCAGCTGTTACCTGCACCCAAGTCTATGCTGATGTGCTTTACCACAAGCCTTGGGTCAGAGATGAGTGAGGAAAGTGGGCAGAAAAGGAGCAGGATAAATGGGCTGCAGTAAGCCCAGCTGTTTTGGCTTCAAGGTAAGAGTTCAGTAAATCCAGAAACACCTGTGCCTGTGACATTCCTGAGGTCGAAGCTGCCTCAGGACTTGGTTCCGCTTCCTGAGATGAGGCAAGAGTTCAGAGGACATGGGCAGAAACATCTCTCCTGACTGTCAGGAGAAGGGAAGAGCCCCATCTATGAAGTCAGACGGGCCAGCCTAGGAGAAATTCATACTGTGTATCCATCCACATGCCTGTGTCATCTGTGAGTAGAAAACCTGCTTCCCTGCACATAGCAGGCACTCACTTGTCCATGTTAACTCCCTCGCCTCTCCACTCTCCTGTTCTCATCTCCAGGGTTTGAGGTACCCCTTGACTTAACATGGAAGTCAAGAGGCCATCCTCATGAGCTAGAAATTGTTAGCTCTCCTTGCATTTCTCTAAGGCAATGGTCTGAGACCTCTTTTGGGTACTTGGGACGATTGCATTTTGCTGTAATACGGGGGAAAGAAGAGAGCTGTGGGAGTCAAACTTTGGGGGCTTAAAGATCACCTGGAGAGTGTGTTAGAAACGCAGACTCGTTTCATTCCAGCAATTCTTATTCATTGGGTGCCCCTATGAATGGGCTTTTTTTTTTTTAGACGGAGTCTTGCTCTGTCGCCCAGGCTGGAGTGCAGTTGCACAATCTCGGCTCACTGCAAGCTCCGCCTCCCGGGTTGACGCCATTCTCCTGCCTCAGCCTCCCGAGTAGCTGGGACTACAGGCGCCAACCATCATGCCCAGTTAATTTTTTTTTGTATTTTTAGTAGAGACGGGGTTTCACCACGTTAGCCAGGATGGTCTCGATCTGACCTCCTGATCCGCCCTCCTCGGCCTCCCAAAATGCTGGGATTACAGGCATGAGCCACCATGCCTGGCCGAATGGGTATTTCTAAGCCACTATCTGGCCACACTTAGAGAAGCTCTGGATTAAGAAGCGTTTCAGGCAGTCAAGAAAAGCATCCCATATTCATCCCTTTTGACAAATTATTAGATCCTGGTTACCTTTAACCAGTTGAACATACAATTTCAGATTATGTCTTCATAAGAATTTATAACAAATTTTTAAATTTCAGATTCCATTGAAAAGCTGATGAACATCTAAAAAGAGAGAAGGTAGGGCTTATCTCCAAAATCAAAATGGTAGTGCTTTTTTTATCCTTGGGAGACTAGATTTGTCTTTAGGGGTCTTCAGTCCCTTCCAGAAGCCAGTTTTGTTTTTCCATGTTTGTATCTATGGTAGACAGGATTTTGGCCCCCATTACCTTTGCCCCTGGCATTACTCACATGAACATGTTATGCTACCTAGGTAAAAGGACTTTGCAGCTATAATTAAGGTTACTAATCAGTTGAATTTAAGATAGGAAGATTTTCCTGGATTAGCTGGGTGGGCCCAATGTAATCACACAAGCCGTTAAAGAAGAGGAAGGCAGAAGAAGTTAAGGAGAATTGAAGCAGGAGAATGATTTGACACACTGTTGCTCGCTGGCAGATGGAGGTGGCTGTGCAAGAATGAAGGTGAATGGCCTCAAGGAGCTGAGAGAGACTCCCAGCTGACAAGCAGCCAACAACAGGGATCTCATTCCTACAACCTCAAGGAAATGAATTCTGCCAACACCCTGAATGAGTCTGAAAGTGCAGTCTTCTTCAGAGCCTTCAGATTCGAGCCCAGCTGACTGCCACCTTGTTTTCAACCTTGGGATACATTGAGCAGAGCCCAGAAGAACCTGCCTGATCTCTTAACCTACAGAACTGTAAGGGAATAAATGAGTATTTTAAGCTGTGAAGTGTTTGGTAATTTGTTACACAGCACTAGAAAACTAACAAAATCTAAATGTTTTCATTTAAAAAAATATTTAGGGGCTGGGTTTGGTGGCTCATGCCTGTAATCCCAACACTTTGGAAGGGCGAGGTGGGCGGATCATGTGAGGCCAGGAATTCAAGACCAACCTGGCCAACATGGCGAAACTCCGTCTCTACTAAAAATACAAAAAAAGTAGCCGGACATGGTGGCACGTGCCTGTAGTCCCAGCTACTCTCGAGGCTGAGGCAGGATAATTTCTTGAACCTGGGAGGCGGAGGTTGCAATGAGCTGAGATTGTGCCACTGCATGCCAGCCTGGGCAACAGGGTGAGATTCTGTCTCAAAATATAAAATTAATATTTTGGTCTAGAATTTTGTCTTCTGCTTTGGTTCAGTTTGGTTTTTGGTATTCTTAGACTTGAATTCATTGCTGCATGATTCTCTATGTAGAAGTTCCCTGCCTGTCTTTGGAGACCACATCAGATGCCACTTCCTATAGGAAGCTTTCCCCAAGTAAGTCATTTGTTGTCATTAGCCTAATGGTCTTTTCTGGAAAAGTCCTCATTTGTTGGTGAGTGAGAAATGGGGGATGTGATACAGTTTGGATATGTGTCCCCACCCAAATCTCATGTTGAGTTGTACTCTCCAGTGTTGGAGGTTGGGCTTAGTGGAAGGTGATTGGTCATGGGAGTGGATTTCTCATGAATGGTTTAGCACCATCCCTTGATGCTGGCTTGTGATAGTTAGTGAGTTATTGCAAGATCTGGTTGTTTAAAAGTGTGTGGCACCTCCCTGCCTCTTGCTTCTGCTTTTGCCGTATGACATGCCTGCACCCCCTTCACCTTCTGCCATGATTGGAAGCTTCCTGAGGCCTCCCCAGAAGCAGACGCCACTATGCTTCCTGTACAGCCTGCAGAATCATGAGCCAATTAAACCTCTTTCCTTTATAAATTACCCAGTCTCAGGTATTTCTTTATAGCAATGCAAGAATTGGCCTAATACAGGGTGATAAAGGATTGAATGTATATATGAAGAGGGGGGATGTTTGGGAGCCAGACAGAAAGGTAAGTTCATTCATTCATTCAAGAAATATTGATCAAGCATCTATTATGTTTCTTCTAGGTGCTAAAGATACTCTGGTGAATATGACAGATAAAGTTTCCCTCTGTCTACATTGTAGAGGAGGCAGGCAGATAATACAGAAGTCAACAAATAAATAAAGAAAATTCTCCAGACAGCAATAAGTCCTGCAGGGGGCAAACTTCCAGTAATACATAAGAAACAGAAAAAGGAAGCCCCTTTAAAGACAGTAACTATTAAAGCCTTCTCTAAGAATGTGATTGTTGAGCCGAAACTCAACAATGGATGATGAGAAGGAAAATGTGCCCAAGAAGGGAAACAGCAATTGCAAAAGCCCAGAGGCTGGAGGGAACTTGACATGTTTTCTGAACAGGGAAAAAAAGGACTATTTGACAAAGAAGCAGTAAATGAGTGAGAAAGTACAGCCGAGGTCCGATTAGCAGACAGAGGCCAAATCAGCTAATATCTCATAGACCACAATGAGGGTGTGGGTTTTAGTATATGTGTACTGGACAGCTAGTGGATGTGGAATATTATTGCAACTTTTTCCAGACCAGACTCTTGCAGGAGTCAGATCTTGGAAGAGGGGTCATATGAGGTTGGAGCTGTAGGAGGATGCAGCTGCAGTCAGAACCATGGCAGGCTTGCAGGGATGATGGGAAGGAGCGAATAAGTATTCCAACTGCTCTAATCTTGCAGTCTCTTGCCAGTCCCTCCCACTAGCTACAAAACAGAAAGGGAGAGGACAAAGCCACCTTGGTGATGCAGTTATCCAAGTGGTCAGCCTCACAGAAAAAAGAAAGAATGTGTTGGAGAGGGCAAAGGAGATCATCACACACAGACTTGCTGTTTTAAGTACCTACAATGTCTTCTTAGCTGGCAGACTACTAGTTTATCTTCATAACTGTCTACCAAAACCCACCTGGGTGGAGGGAGATAAGTGGAGTTAATGTATTCTAAGGTTCTTCCATTGTCCAGGAAGTAGTAAAAATACTAATTAATACTAAACTATCATAAATCAGGAATGCATGGTATAATTTCTAAGGTGATCACTTAAAAAGGAGATAAAGGAATACATACCTAAAAGGCCAATAGAAGGGGGATATGGAAAGATAAAAAAAATACTTGACCAATTCAAAAGAAGACAACAAAGGAGAAGAAAAGGAATATAGAACAAAGAAAAGATAAATCATATAATAGATTTAAACCCAAATAAGTTATTATTTCAGTATTTCCATGAATGTAGAGTGACTGTACTACAATTAAAATGTAAAAATTGTCTAATTGGATTTTTTTAAAATCCTCAACTATTTGCTACTTATAAGAAATATATCTTAAATATAAGGGCATAGAAAGGCTGGCTATAAACAATTGGAAAAAATACACCACACAAGCATTAGGAAAAATAAGGATAATATAGTCACGTATCAGAAAAAGTAAACTCTTTTTTTTTTTGAGATGAGGTCTCACTATGTTGCACAGGCTCAAGTGCAGTGGCAAGATTGTGACTCACTACAACCTGGACCTCCTGGGCTCAAGCCATCCCCCGATCCCCAGCCTCCCAAGTAGCTGGGACTACAGACGCATGCCACCATGCCTGGTTAATTTTTATTTTTTGTAGACATGAGATCTCACTATATTGCCTAGGCTGGTTTCAAACTCCTGGCCTCAAGGTATCCTCTTGCCTTGGCCTCTCAAAGTGCTGGGATTACAGGTGTGAGCCACCACATCTGTTCAGAAAAAGTAAACTTTAATGTAATAAACATTACTAAAGATAAAGAAGGACATCTTATAATGAGAAAAGGATTAATCCACTGAAAAGGTATAACACGTCTAAATTTTTTTTCTTTTTCTTTTTTTTGTTACTGAAACAAGGTCTTGCTCTGTTGCTGAGGCTGGAATGCAGTGGTGTGAACACAGCTCACTGCAGCCTCAGCCTCCTGGGCTCAAGCAATTATCCCACCTCAGTCTCCCAAGTAACTGGGACTACAGGTGCACGCCACCATGCCTGGTTAATTTTTGTATTTTTTGTAGAGATGAGGTTTCACATGTTGCCCAGGCTGGTCTTGAACCTTGGGCTCAAGCGATCTGCCTGCCTCAACTTCCCAAAGTGCTGGGATTACATGCATGAGCCACACTGCACCTGGCCTGTATTTTCCAACATGTAATACATAGCCTCAAAATATAAAGCAAAATTAGCATAAGAAAAGGGGAAAATAGATAAATCTATTTCTCAGGAAATAATAGAAGAAGTAGACAAAAATCAGTAAGGATAGAGAATATTTGAACAGCATAATTAATAAACTGCTTATGTAGAACATTGCACCCAAGAAATGAGGAATATAAATGTCAAACGAACATGGAACATTTACCAAAACTTGACAATATGAATGGACAAAGCAAATCTCAAAATATTCAAAATAATCGAAAGCATACAGAATATGTTGTTAGAATACAGTGCAGTTAAACTAGAAATCAATAACAAAAAGATAACTAGAAAATATCCACTACTAAGAAATAAAGTTACAGAAAACCTAAATAAATAGATGGATATACCATCTTCATGGATTGGAAAACACAGTATTGTAAAGACGACAATGCCCCCAAAATGACATATGGATTCAATGCAAGCTAAAGTAAAAACCCAGTAGCTTTGTATGAGAATATGCATTTGGCTGGTGTTAACAAGCTGATTCTAAAATGCATATGGAAATGTAAAGGATTAAGCACAGCCAAAATAATATTCAAGAACAGAGCTGTAGGACTGACACTATCAGGTACAATGCTTATTACAATGCAAGATTTACAAATGTGGAATTCTTACAAGAGTATACAAATAGACCAGAGACATAGAATTAGAGTCCAGAAACTGATACACACATATGTGATCATTTAACTTACAATAAGACGGAAAACAAGTTTTTTTTAGTAACTTGCTCAGGAGCAATAGTAAATCTTCAGGGAAAAAAAATAAAATCTTGATCCCTACCCTTACATCATACATAAAAAGCAATTCTAATCATGTTGTACACAATACAACAGCTAAAATGTTATCTGTCAATTTAAAAATTTTAAATTTTGTTGGCCAGGCACGGTGGCTCATGCCTGTAATCCCAGCACTTCAGGAGGCCAAAGCAGGTGGATCACGAGGTCAGGAGATTGAGACCATCCTGGCTAACGCTGTGAAACCCCGTTTCTACTAAAAATACAAAAAAAAAAAGTAGCCGGGAGTGGTGGCGGGCACCTGGAGTCCCAGCTATTCAGGAGGCTGAGGCAGAAGAATGGTGTGAACCTGGGATGCGGAGCTTGCAGTGAGCCAAGATCGCACCACTGCACTCCAGCCTGGGTGACAGAGCGAGACTCTGTCTTAAAAAAAAAAAAAAAAAAAAAAAAAAAATTGTCATAAAATTGATGATTTTACATGATTTTTCTAAGATATTTTAAATAATAAACTATTTCCTTAAATTAAAAAAAGACAATTCTAGAGGAATGCAATGTAATTTGAAAGGTAAAACAAAATATGTCTTCTAAAAGTTAAAAACAGGAGAATATCTTTGTGATCTTGTAGTTTTTTTAAAGGAATTAAAATTGATAAACACGATGGAAACCTTTATAAATTGGACTATATTAGAATTAAAAACTTTTTTTCATTTAAAGGCATAATTAAAAGAGTGAAAAGGCAATTCAAAGAGTGGGACAAAATATCTACAACACGTAATTCCAAAAAAGGGACTCATATTCAGAATGCATAAATAACTTCCACCATTCAGTAAGAAAACAAACATACAATCCAGTGACTCAATAGAAAAATAGAAAAATGGAGCTGGGCATGGTGGCTCATGCCTGTAATCCCAGCACATTGAGAGGCTAGCCAACATGGTGAAACCCCATCTCTACTAAAAATACAAAAAATTAACCGGGTAGGGTGGTGCGTGCCTGTAGTCACAGCTAATTGGGAGGCTGAGGCAGGAGAATCAGTTGAACCCAGGAGGTGGGGGTTGCAGTGAGGTGAGATCATGCCACTGAACTCCAGCCTGGGTGATAAAGCTCTCAAAAAATAAAAAAAGAAAAGAAAGAAAAAGAAAAAATAGAAAAATGAGCAAAATAATGGGCTTTACAAAGAAGCTAGCCTAATGGCCAATAACTATAAGGAAAAAATGATTAGCTTAATTAGACATCAGAGAAATGCTAACTATGATATGATGTCACATCTACAAAAATGGGTAAAATGTAAAGGGTAGACAACACTAAGTGTCAGCTGAGATGTGCGACAACCTGGAACTGCTTATAGCACTGCAAACGATTTGAACGGATCTATGAAAGTTGAACATAGGCATACCCTATAACACAGACAATTTTATTCCTAGGATACCCCCCAAAAATACATACATACATTCCCTGAAGACATGTTTAAGAATATAGTGTCATACTAGCTTACATGTTCATACTGGAAGCCACTCAAATTCTTGTCAATGTTGAAATTGATAAGTAAATTTTTGTGTATTGATGCAATGGACTACTAAACAGCAATGACAATAAACTATAATTACATGTAATAACATGAATGTCACAAACATAATATTGATCAACAGAAGGCAGATACACACACCAAAACATACAATACATTATTCTATTTACATAAAGCATGGAAACATATGCTATTGCATTAGAATTTGGATGATGGTTGCCATAAGGAGTGGGTTTGTGGTTGGAAGTAAGTAAGAGGGAGCTTCTGAAGTGCTGGTTACACAAGGATATTTAATATGTGAAAACGTACCCAGTTGTGTACTTATGGTTTGTAATTTTAAAAAATCAATTCCTGGTGGATGGATAACTATGACTATCAAAACTAAGAACTTCTGGACTAACAGAGCCACACTGAAGGTGGTAGGTAGAAAAAAACTAAGTCACTTTGGAAAATAGAATTCTGGTTATATATTGTAAAGCTAAAGACAAAAAGAACCATATAGAAATATTGTACTATAGTTAAGTACATTTGCTTCTTCTAAAGGCTATGAGGTTAAAGGTTAAGTACATTTGCTTCTTATAAAGTTTAGCAATTCTGAAAGCATTTGATGTCTATACTAGGTTTGAGCAAATAAATACATTGTAGATAATGACAGGTTTTTCACTATCAGAGAAAGAAGATAAAAATGAGGGAAATGAGAGTCAAAGAAACTCTGTGGTGTTAGATTATAACCTATACCATCGGTATGAATTCATGGCTTTTAATATGCACTCACACAGAATGCATAGATATAAAAATAAACATAGCTATATGTATGTGTGTGTTCTACATATATGATATACTTCCTAGCTCTTTCTGTTGAGAGGGACTAGAAGCACTGAAACCTCAGTAACAATGAGCAAAGCTAGCACCAAGATCTTGATTTATAAATATCATCTTACAATAAAAGGAACAAGAAATCCTTGGAAAAATGGTTGACTCCAGAGCATGGACAGGGAAAATAGAAGATGAGCCTGGAGCATATTGTGGGACCTGAAAGTAAGTTTACAACCAGTAAACGGGGTGATATTGATAGGAATCAACCTGAAAGAGCTCCCAATGGTTAATCCTGGGACCATTTGAAAAACAAAATAAATATGAAAGAAATGAATTGTAACCCATAAAATAAAATCAATATCCTTGAGTCCACATCGGTATAATTTAATAAATAAATGGTGGCAAAAGGACACCACTTCCTTACACAGAATTCCAATTAATAAGTGCAAAGGGAATTATAGATATAGAAAATCACCATAGGCAACAACAGAGTAACAATTACCGGGAGCACAAATCATTGCAGGATGCCAAAATTAGTAGGTAAAGGTAGCATGAGAAACGGGATATTTGTATGGTCCTAAAGTATGTCCCTACAGGATACTTATTAGTTATAAAGGAAAAAATAGTAAATTTACTGTGAATTCTGGCACATATCACCTTAATCAAAGTTAACCCAACCAGTAACAATATCAGCATCCTATACTTTCTGATATGATGCACTGAGAAAAGCAAAATGTCAATGTTATTCTTGGAAAAAAAAAAAAGCATAACCTCAATCTAATCATGAGAAAAACTGACAATATCAAGTGCTATCAAGGATAGGGAGCAACTAGAACTCCCATATGTTGAGAGTGAGAATGCAAAATGGTACAGCCACTTTGAAAAACAGTTTGGCAATTACTTATATATAAACATTTACCATATGATCCAGCAATTCCATCGCCACGTATTTACCCAAGATAAATGAAAGCTTGCGTCCACACAGACTTCTATACAAATTTTATAATGGCTTTATTTGTACAGAAGTCAAAACTTTACCAAAAACTGGAAACAGCTCAATGTTCACCAACTGGTGAATGGATAAACCAGTTAGTGCCTATATATTCTTTACCCAGCTTTCTCTAACAGTAACATAACCAGAGTAAAATCATTGAAACAAACAAAAAAAATAACCAAATTGTGGTACATCCATTCAATGGAATACTACTAAGCAATGAAAAAGAACAGACTACTGATACAACCAAACAAAATGTCTCAAATGCATTATTCTAAGTGAAATAAGCCAGACTCAGAAGGTTCTATTCTGTATGACTCTATATGTCAATTCTGGAAAAAACAAAACTATAGGGATTAAAAACAGGTCAGCAGTCCTCAACCTCCTTGGCACCCAGAACCAGTTTCATGGGAGACAACTTTTCCACAGGGTGGGGTAAGGGGGATTGTCTCAAGATAAAACTGTTCCACCTCAGATCATCAGGCATTAGATTCTCATAAGGAGCACACAACCTAGATCCCTTGCATGTGCAGTTCACAATAGGGTTTGTGCCCCTATGAGAATCTAATGCCACTGCTGATCTGACAGGAGGCAGAGCTCAGGTGGTAATGCTCACTCACCTGCCACTCACCTCCTGCTGTGCAGCCAGGTGATAACAGGCCACAAACTGATACCATGACCTGGGGGTTGTGGACCCCTGAGATAGGTGGTTGCCACGGGCTGGAGTAGGGGAAGAGGTTTACTAAAAAGGGGCATGAGGGGGCCAGGCACGGTGGCTCATGCCTGTAATCCCAGCACTTTGGGAGGCCGAGGTGGGCGGATCACGAGGTCAGGAGATTGAGACCATCCTGGCTAAGACCGTGAAACCCCGTCTCTACTAAAAATACAAAAAATTATCTGGGTGTGGTGGGTGGGCATCTGTAGTCCCAGCTACTGGGGAGGCTGACACAGGATAATAGTGTGATCCCAGGAGGTGGGGCTTGCAGTGAGCTGAGATCACGCCACTGCACTCCAGCCTGGGCGACAGAGCAAGACTCTGTCTCAAGAAAAAAAAAAAAAAAAAAAAAAGGAGTGGGGGGCATGAGGGAATTTTAGGGGGTTAATGGGACTGTTCTATTTTTCAATTGTGATAGTTATTACATGACTGGAAATATTTGTCAAAATTCAGAACTATACACTAACAAGGGTGAATTGTACTCTAAGTGAATATAAATCATACTCAAAAACCTGACTTAAAAAAAGACAAAGTAAACCAAAATTTCTTAGATATGCCATGTTTATAGTTACTAATTATTGGAATAGTTTTGCTAATTATGAGAAAACATTGGAGAGTCCCAAATTGAGAGATATTCTCCAAAATACCTCTTCAAAAGTGTTGAGTTCAAAAAGACAAAGAAAAACTGAGGAATCACCCCAGATTGCAAGAGACCAAGGATACATGACAATTTTAGTCAATGTAGGAATCTTAGGTTGGATCCTGAACTGTAAAAAGGGCATTAGTGGACAGTTGACAAAGTGGGGATTAAGGTCTGCAGATTAGTAAATAGTATTGTGGCAGTATTAATTTTTTGTACTCTGGTTAAGTAATATGTTACTACTAGGGAATGCTGGGTAAAAAGTATACAGGCATTCTCTGTATTATTTTTGTATTATAAAATGATTTTATCATAAAAAGTTTTTTAAAAATTAACAACTTCTATTTATTAAAAGATTCGATGAGAATGTAAAAAGGCAATCCACAGAGTGGGAGACAGTATTTGCAATACATATATCCAACAAAGAACTCATTTCTGTATTATATAAAGAAGTCTTAAATATTAATAAGAAATATATATAACACTCAACAGAAAAAGGATGAAAACTGTTCTAAGCACTTCACAGAGGAGGATCTCCAAATGCCAATAAGCATAAAAGGTATGCAATCTTACTATTCATCAGGAATATGCAAAATAAGACCAACAAGATTCTGCCACCCACTTAACAGAACTGCTATCATTAAAAGACCAATAATACCAAGTGCTGGCAAGTATTTGAACTGATACAGGACTTTCATACCTTCTTGGCAGAAATATAAATTGGGACAACCTACCAACAGTGAATATATACATACCCTCTTCCCCATTAATTCTGCCTCCAGGTACATATAACTAAGAAAAATGTGGACATATATTCACCAAAAGACATACAAATATGTGATAGCAGTACTACTTGTAATGGCCCCAAATTTGCAAATCAAATGGCCATCAACATAAATCGTAGTGTAGTCATCCAGTGGAATGGTATGCAGTAGTAAAAATGAAACTACCATTATCCAGGACAACACGACTGAATTATACAACTGTAATGTTGAGCAAAAGAGGAAAAATTTAGCTTGATGATAGGAGTCAGAATAGTGGACACCTTTGGGAACAGGCAGGCAGTGACAGTGAGGGGACATGAGGGGACAATTGTTACACAGCTGTGCTGTGAAAATGCATTGACCCATACACACATCTGCATATGTGATACTTAAAAAAGGTTTAATTTTTTAAATCTTTTGGAAGGCAAAGAATAGGGAGAGAAATAGAAGTGTTTTCATGAAAATATTAAAAATTCCTTTTGTTTTGAAGAAAACTATTGTTCTGTGTAATACAGTTCTCCATATGGGCGAAGAAAAGCAACCGGACAGTCCTCTTAAATGTAGGCATGATGTAAAAGCCAAGACTTCTGTGTGCTAAAACAGTAGCAACAACATGAACAAATTCCAAAAGGAAGCAGACAGAAAAATTAGAGAAGAAAGTAACCATACACATCTGGAGAACCAAAAGCAAACAAACAAACAAAAAAATTCCAAGATATCAAATTGGAGAAGTGAAAATGCAGTATATGTTTTATAAGATAATCAAACTGCCATGCCCATGGTGATTTCAGGAAGCTGTCTTCTCAGAGTGAAAGCCAGGGGTTACTTTGCGGGGTAAGGATAAAGAACAAAAAGATACACTGCATAATGAAAGGGCATCAGAATGAATAGAAGATAATTCCCTTGGACATGAGATGCAATCAAGTCAAGACCCATATTTTATCTCTGCTGGAGGCAGTCTTATTTGTTAGTAAAGTGCTAGGATAATAAACCATTGTTCTCCTTGCCAAGAACGTCAAAACAAATACAAGCTTCTTTGCTCAGTGCTAAAAATGTCTGAGCCTTTGGAGAACAGCTGGGCGGAAAGCAATCTTGTTCAATTTCAGCACATTTTTCCCCAAGTATTAGGCTGTCCAAACTCAGCCCACATCAAAGCATCCCAGGCACCCAGTGCTGGGACAGACCTGTCATGAAAACACAGCCTATCAAACTCGAGCGAGCGGAATGCACAATAAAACCACTTTAAACTTGTCCAACTCTCTGTCTGAAGGAGCAAGGACTTTGAAGCACAAAAAAGCTACTTTAAACACATAATTCCTTTGAGGTGCTTTTTTCATAAATATAAAAAAAAATGTCGCTGTGCTTGCAAAATTCTGTATATTGATAAGGCTCTGGAAGCATTAGAAATGATTTCTGATCTCCTGGCTACCAATATCAATATAACTGTTGCCTAAGGGACAGCTTCTCCTAAGAATTTGCAAAATTCTTCTCCATGCTATCGAGTCAGCTCTCATTAAAGTATGTCTCATTTGTGGCTTGTGATTTGTATTAATTTGGAGGTATGTCATTTAGGATGTTTGGGGATTCAAGTAACTAAAAATTAAAAATTAATTCAACTGGCTTAAACAATAAGAACACTTCTTTTATCGAATAACAAGCATCCCAGAAGTAAAGTAGTCCAAGGTGGGTTAACCCAGTGACTCAAATGATGTCATCAAGGACTCAAGTTCTTTCTATCTTTCAGTTCTTCCATTCTCATGCTAGGTCCCCTCATGGGCCTAAGGTGGCTGCCACAGTCCCACGCATCACAGCCAGATCTAAAACTATCTAAAAGGAAGCAGCGTTCCTATGAGTTTCTTTTCATCACTGAGAATAAGAAAATCTTTGCAAAAGGCCTATCAGCAGACTGTCTGTCGAGTTTTAGTGGCTAGAATTCTATCACATGCCTATATCTAAGCCAATAACTAGACAGCACATAGGATCACAATGCACCTATTAGACTAATGTACATCTAAACACAGGGATGGGGGTCATCTATGACTGATAAGATGGAGCAGACACCCAGGTAAATGGGCAGTACTGTCACCTTAGAAGAAAAGAGAACAGCCTGTTAGGTAGGCGAGCATCTGCGTCTGCTACAATTGAGATGAAAGGTAAAATAAGTTTGGTCTCATTGAATTTTTTGGCTTAACTATGGTATGTATATTTAAAAAAAACCTTCTTACTTTCATTTTTTAATAGGCAGAATGTCGTTCTGCTGCCCAGTCTGGGGTTTAGTAGTGCGATAATAGCTGACGGCAACCTTGAACTCCTTCAAGAGATCCTCCTGCCTCAGCCTCCTGAGTAGCTGGGACTTCAGGCATGCACCACCATGCCGGGCTAATTTGTTTTTGTTTTTATCTTTGTAGAGACGGGGTCTCATTATGTTGCCTGGGCTGGTCTCAAACTCCTGGGCTCAAGCGATCCTCCCGCCTCAGCCTCCCAAAGTGTTGCAATTACAAGTGTGAGCCACCAGGCTAAGCCAAAACCCTTTTAGATGGTGACTCTGGCTGTTAAAAATTATTCTATATTAGTTCACTTCCCCCCTACTATTTAAACTGGAATGACACCTTTGGTGTGTCTATACCTAATGACACTCGCCTTTCCCCATCCTTTGAAACTCCTCTTTTATTTCCATCCTCAGGATCTTAGGAGTAAGCCTCCCGCACCTGTGTTTGTACAATGCTGTCTTCCTAGCCACAGATGATTGGAGCTGAGGTGTACAGCGGACCTTAGCTAAACCAATCAGCTTCTTTCTCTGAGAATTTCAAACTGGGGGCAACTCTGGTTGCATCAGTCCCTTCATGTGTTTGGATCTATAACATAACCTCTAGAATTGTGGGGCAGCACTTTTTCTGCCATTTGGGACATGAAGCAAAAACTAGTATGAGGGAAAGTAAAAATGAAAAAGATATACAGTGAGTAGTTTCTGCAAGTTTTGGCTCCGTAAGACACTTTGAACTACCCCTTCACCACACACAGGCACGTGGGCTTGTGTACATGCACACACACACCTCCAAATGCATATGCAAGCCAGCTTGAGGCAGCTTATGTTACTTGCAACTGAACAGTCCTAACCAAAAAGGAACACAGTGTCCCTTTTCAGAGATGATTGAGGATCTTGCAGAATGCTAGGGTCATCCTGAAGAACTGCCAGTTCTCATTTCCTTTGTGCATAGAAAACTGAAGACAATGAGTCATAACTGTCATAAATCCACCCCAGACCTTGCTATAGAGGTTGCCTTTGTTTGATTTAAATTTTCACTATTCGTTTGGTTTCTAATAGTTTTTACTCTTTTTTCTAAAAGTATTCAAAAAAACACTCAACAGTAACAACAACAAATAACTGTGTATTATGTGAATAGGAGGTGTTGTGTTGTGTCTTGGAGGGGCAGGGAATGGGACTAATATCTATTGAGTTCCAACAATTTGCTTTGCATGTATTGTTTACTTTAATCCTTATCACACACTACCTACTAGTAATAACAAAACGAGGCCAGGCCTGGTGGCTCATGACTGTAATCCTAGCACTTTGGGAGGCCGAGGCGGGTGGATCACTTGAGATCAGGAGTTTGAGACCAGCCTGGCCAACATGGTAAAACCCGGTCTCTACAAAAAATAAAAAATTAGCTGGGCGTGGTGGTGGGGACCTATAATCCTAGCTTCTCAGGAGGCTGAGGCAGGAGAATCACTTGAGCCTGGGAGGTAGAGGTTCCAGTAAGCCAAGATCGCGCCACTGCACTCCAGCCTGGGAAACACAGCGTGACTCCATCTCAAAAAAAAAATACGTGTGTGTGTGTGTGTGTGTGTGTGTGTGTGTGTGTATTTATAACAAAACCATTTTACCAGTGTGGAAGCTGAGTCTCAGAAAAGCACATTGATTTTTGTTAAAGTCACACAGCTAGAAAGCCATGGAAGATTTTAAGCCCAGGTCTCCAGAGAATCAAAATTGATGATGTTTTCACTATTCCACGTTGTTAAACAGAAAAAAAAAAAAAAAGTGCTTTGATTACCCATCCTGTTAGGTAGACTCTGATTAACTGACATCTGACTCTGGCTATTTTTATTCTCACAATATAGGATATTCTCTACCATCAGGGAAAGAAACAGAGACAGGGAGAATGACCTTGTAGCACCAGATCTATTATGGATATTTCTGCATTTTTAAAATTTCTAAATTAAGCACTGCTACCTCTGGTAAAAACAGAGGATAACATTTTTTAACATGTGGAACAAACAAACGCCAGGGAAGATTAAATGATGGGCACAAGATCCTTAGACACAGAAATACTTTGTAGCCATCCCTTCTCACTGTCTCAGTAGGTGTACATTCTCAAGCTGTTGATTTTTCTTGACTAATTAAAGATGATTGGAGTTTTAGAGTTTGGCTTTATTTTTGTTTTTCTCCATCTTTCACATATTCCAGCTCACACACTGTCTGCTGCTGCCAATTAGCAAGAACGTGGGAGGAGTTAGTCCTGGCTATAACCAGGCTGGATACAAACCTGTCACAAATGAGATTAGGGAGATTCAGGCAAAAGCATTTACCTTAATGTGTTTCGTTTCTAGCAAAACAATCACGCAAATGTTTTAAGTCAAACTTTCCGAAACAGACACAGCCATGCAAAGCTGTCCATGCGAAACAGGCTGCCCGTCAGAACCGCCATTTTTATCTTCCACTGCCGTTCTGTGGGCCAGTTAACACTTCTCTACTCATAGAATGTTTTGTTTTTAGTTTAAAAAACCACCCAGTTGAATTGTTACATTACAAAAAAAGGTTACTCTTTTGTTTTTAATACATTCCAACATTACAGGAATGAAATGCAGAAAGGGAAAATTGGATTTGAGTTTTTCATACTGTCAGTAGCCCTTCCTGTAAACCTTGCTAATGTCAAGAAGGTCTTAAAAAGTGTAAATCACAGGAAAACTCCAATTAGTCAAAATGCCCTGGGTATGGGAGATTCCAGGTTATCTCAGAGTTAACCAGAAAATCCTTTTCACTTCAACCCTTGCCATTGAAAGTCTCTGAAAAGCATGAGTTGAGTTTCCTGCCTTAAAAAGCACAGTTTACTCTAAATGCAATTTAATGTTTGCCTGATAGTTGAGGGTCAGGGTGGACCTCAGGCTAAATATTCTGGACCCCAATTCCCATTGTCCAGAAAAAGCAAAACAAAAGGAAATGGGAGATTGGGTACAATTTCTACTCGACCCTAGGACACGTTTCTGAAGTTCTTGAAATGAGCCTTTTCCTTCTGGTATTTTGCTCCTTTCTACTTCTATAAAGAGAGAAAAAAACAGTCTGCTAAACTAGGAGTTTTGCCTATATAAGTTCCAGTGAAATCAAGATGTTATGATATTTGAATTTTTCATTTAATCTTTATGAAAGAGATGACTGAGGTGTTGGCCATCAGGAGTTGGGAGCCATCCTCTTCTACCTGGTCTTGGATCTAGTACAGGGAGGCTTGGAAAAGTGAGTTCCCCTAGACACACCCTACCTTTCACTCCCCCCCCCCCCCCAACGAGAGAGCAGAATGGCAGGGTCACGCATTTGGTTATTTCTTCTCAGATCATTTGTCACTCTCTAGACCAAGGTTCCTCATCCTTGGCATTACTGACATTTTGGGTTGGATAACTATTTGTTGTAGGAGGCTGTATTAGGGTTCTCTGGAGAGACAGAACTAATAGGATAGATGTATATGTAAAGGGGAGTTTTTTTTATTATTTTTATTTATTTATTTTATTTTTGAGACAGAGTCTTGTTCTGTCGCCCAGGCTGAAGTGAGTGGCGCAATCTCAGTTCACTGCAAGCTCCGCCTCCTGGGTTCACGCCATTCTCCTGCCTCAGCCTCCCAAGTAGCTGGGACTACAGGCACCCACCACCATGCCTGGCTAATTTTTTTGTATTTTTAGAAAAGACGGCATTTCACTGTGTTAGCCAGGATGGTCTCCATCTCCTGACCTCATGGTCCACCCACCTTGGCCTCCCAAAGTGCTGGGATTACAGGCATGAGCCACTGCTCCTGTCTATTAAGAGTATTGACTCATACCATCACAAGGTGAGGTCCCACAATAGGTTGCCTGCAAGCTGAGGAACAAGGAAGCCAGTTTGAGTCTCAAAACCTCAAAACTAGGGAAGCCAACAGTGCAGCCTTCAGTTGGTGGTCAAAGGTCCAAGAGTCCCAAAGCTTGGAGTCTGATGTTCAAGGGAGGCAGCATCCAGCACAGGAGAAAGGTGTAGGCTGGGAGACTCAGCCAGTCTAGTCTTTCACATTCTTCTGCCTGCTTTTATTCTGGCCATGCTGGCAGCTGATTAGATTGTGCCCACCCACATTGAGGGTGAGTCTGACTTTCCCTATCCACCAACTCAAATGTTTATCTCCTTTGCCAACACCCTCACAGACACACCCAGGAACAATACTTTGCATCCTTCAATCCAGTCAAGGTGACAGTTGATATTAACCATCACATAGGCTGTTCTGCACACAGTAGGATGTTCCTGCTAGATGCCAACAGCACTCCCCTCACCTCCTCAGCTGTGACAACCAAAAATGACTCCAGACATTGCCAAATATTCCCTGAAAGGCAAAACTGCCCCTAGTTGAGAATTACTGGTCTAGATGGAGGCACAATTATTCTTTTTCTCCCCCACTTGTCAAGATTATGAGTTTTCTTGACCTTGGCAAGTAATTTCATAACATATTTCCTGTGCTATTTCATGGAAAAACAAAAATAATTCTCTGATGAAAGTGGTATTTTGACTTGAATTGTATGAGGCAGGCCTTGTTAAAATACAACTGCAGGTTCTGCATTGTTTACTCTTCTAAATTTCCCTTGAGGTCATTGTCATTATGGACACCGAGTCAAGCCTTAGCCACAGCCTCTTATGTTGTATGGTCGTCTTCAATTTCATTTTTGCATCTATCTCAGAAACACTTTCACTACTGTTGCTGCTTCCTAAAGGCTTAATAGATTTTTCACCCACTGGGTTCTTTTAAACCCGTTATTCTTTCTCTCCAGTGGATTGGGTTAAATTTAAATTCCATGTTCTTAAAGAATATTTTGTATATTTTAAAAATTTGATAAATTAGTTGAATTCAGGCAGTTAGTTCTAGATGCCTGATTTTAAGGATGTAGTAGTATTTCTGCTATAGAAAGAGAAGTTAAATTGTTGTGGAGAGCAGATTAGGAGAGTTACTTACATAAGTTGATTTTCAAATTTCAAACAATTAAATATTTCATATATTTATATTATAATATAATGTATGCACAATTCTCCAGGTTCATCGGATTTTTTGTGTATGTTATTTTTACTTAGATGGTAAAGAATAGAACACAAAACAATAGGTGCTGACTATATAACAAATGTTCATTTACCTAGGTAAAGCCTAAAATATAACAATTAAGGCGGGGTGTGCTGGCTCACGCCTATAATCCCAGCACTTTGGGATGCCAAGGCAGGTGGGTCACCTGAGGTCAGGAGTTTGAGACCAGTCTGACCAACATGGAGAAACCCCGTCTCTACTAAAAATACAAAATTAGTCAGGTGTGGTGGTGCATGCCTGTAATCCCAGCTACTTAAGAAGGCTGAGGCAGGAGAATCGCTTGAACCCACGAGGTGGAGGTTATGGTGAACTGAGATAGCACCATTGCACTCCAGCCTGGGCAACAAGAGCAAAACTCCATCAAAAAAAAAAAATCTTGTTTACATAAATTTAAAATAGCACGTATTTTTCTGACATGAAAGTAACACCTTCACATGACGTTCACTGGAAATACAAAAAGTGAAATGATGAAAAAGTACCTGTGATATTATCACCCAGAGATGATTGTCACTATTAACATTTAGAAAATGTTTCCTTTCAGTCTTTCTTTCCTTTTACAAAACTGAGACCACCCTAAATAGAGTTATTCTGATTTTTCAAATCATAGTAAGCACAGATAGAAATATAACTAGTGTATTTAAACTGCCCGCCCCCCCGTAGGACTTTAGGTGATTTCCAGTTCTTCACCATTAAATGTTTAGTGCTGCAATGAAAGTCTCTATACATAAATCCTTGCACACATGCCTGAGCAGCACTTTCAGCTAAAACTTGAAAAGACAAATACAGGGTCAAAAGGTATGAATTTCTAAGACTCAATCCATATTGCTGAATTACCTAGGGAAAGCTATGCCCATTGTCAGTCTTTCTTTATTGGCAATTCTCTTGAAGGGCTTCCATCTTGATCTGTCAACCTCCAGGCCTGTGAAGACATTTCCCACAGGACATTCTTCAAATATGTCCATGTCAATGTAATAAGATCCATCTTAAGATATCTGTCAACAGCCTCCTTGGACCCATCTCAAACCATCTGTCAATGGCAACTCTAATATATTTTGGGAAGATGCTGATGCAGTTGCCAAAAAAAAGTTTGCAATGGAATCAGATTGTCCAATCTCTCAAGTTGCAGAATTGAACTGTGTTAATGACATGTGACAATTTTATCACAATATCCAGAGACTCCATGCTAGGAACATGTCCTTGTAATTTTTTTTTTTTTTTTGAGACAGATTCTCACTCTGTCACCCAGGCTGGAATGCAGTGGTGCAGTGGCGTGATCTTGTCTCACTGCAACCTCTGCCTCCTGGGTTCAAGTGATTCTCCTGCCTCAGCCTCCTAAGTAGCTGGGATTATAGGTGTGCGCCACCACTCCCGGCTAATTTTTGTATTTTTAGTAGAGATGGGGTTTCACCACGTCGGTGAGGCTGGTCTCAAACTCCTGACCTCGTGATCCACCCACCTCAGCCTCCCAAAGTCATGTCCTTGTAAATTTAAGGGCAGGCTGCAGGAGGAGGAATGGGAATTATCTTTCATGTGGCTTCTGTAGAACTCACACAATCCCAGCCATGTTGCAAACTTGGCAGCAAGAATTGACTGCCAACCCTTAGCTCCAGTCGAGACTACGGAGAAAAACACCGCTTAGATACAGGACTATATGACTTAGAAAGGTAGATGAGTATAATCTGACTATAACACATACAACTGTTACTTTGCTGTGGGTTTGAATTTCGTGCCTCCAAATGATCTCTAACCAAGACAAGTATGGTGTTCCCAGGAAATGGAAAGGACCAGCCTTCTTACACTATAGAAAGTACTTTCATAGGTGTATAAAAGTACTTTTCTTTCTTCCTTTTTCTTTTTTTCAAATGGAGTCTTCCTCTGTCCACAGGCTGGAGTGCAGTGGCACCATCTTGGGTCACTGAAGACTCTACCTCCTGGATTCAAGCGATTTTCATGTCTCAGCCTCTCAAGTAGCCTAGACTACAGGCACGCGCCACCACGCCTAGCTAATTTTTGTATTTTTACTAGACATGGGGTTTCACCATGTTGGCCAGGCTGGTCTTGAACTCCTGACCTCAAGTGATACACCTGCCTCAGCCTCCCCAAATGCTGGGATTACAGGCATGAGCCACCACACCCAGCCCATAAGTGCTTTTCATTACTGCTTATTACTGTTATCATACTTTTATTATTGTTCTGGGGTGACTCTGAAACCCAGAATCTAAAATATCTGGAGAACTAATTCATTTTATTTTGATGCACAAAATTGGTGTCAGTAATCACCTGGTCTCATCCTCTTACCAGATCCTCGCTGGCAACTTGACCCTCATCAGGGATCATAAAGCCGGAATTAGCCTTTAACTTTCAAGGGCTGGTGTATAGTCTAGTCTAAGTTTTCAAGTGGCCAGAGTGGTCTCTACCCTCAAATGGATGAAGTGTTCATGGGTTCTCATTGCTCTGAACCACTGGCTAATTGAGTCACTTTCTGAACTGTCACAGACAGTACAAAGTCCCCAGGCATTCAGGCTGTTCCTTAGCTCTCTGGACCATATTATCTCCTTGGCATCTCATCTAAATGCAACACACCACCAAAGTCAGAGCAGGCAGAAACCACAAGGAACACATAAGAGACAGAAGTCAGGGGCCTACCGCTTTGCCAATGAGGCAGACTGGAAAGGCAGGCCTGACCCAAATTGCTTCTCACTATAAATAGCTTTATTAAGAATGAGTTGTACTTAGCCACCCCTCAGATGAAATCAAAGCATCTTGAATACATTTCCTGGATGTGGTCTGTTGGGTATAAGAATGACCCAAATTCTTTATGTCCGTACACTGTAGCCAAAATTCACCCAAATGGCATTCTCCTGGAATGGAGACCAGAACCTGGCTTATCCATCTGCATGTGTTCTATGGATATATTCCTACCCTGAGTGTAGGAAAAGAAATGGGGACTTAGAAACATAGACATTTTTTAAGCACTTCACCCATTTTATTGCATGTAGCTGTCCCAATAATTCTACAAGCCAGGACTTTTATCTCTTTCAGAGAAGAGCAAAATGAGGCTCAGAGAGGGTAAGTATCTCACCCTAAGTCATACAGGAAGGAAAGAAATGGCAAAGCCAGGACACGAGTGTGAATCAAACTGCCCAATTTTTTTTTTCTTTTTCTTTTTGAGATGGGGTCTTGCTCTGTCACCAGGCTAGAGTGCGGTGGCACAAGCTCGGCTCACTGCAACCTCCGCCTCCTGGGTTCAAGAAATTCTCCTGTCTCAGCCTCCTGAGTAGCTGAGACTACAGGCACACACCACCACACCCAGCTTATTTTTGTATTTTCAGTAGAGATGGGGTTTCACTGTGTTGGCCAGGATGGTCTCAATCTCTTGACCTCGTGATCTGCCCACCTCAGCCTCCCAAAGTGCTGGGATTACAGGCATAAGCCACCTCACCCGGCCTCAAACTGCCCAATTTTAAGGTCTCTGTACTCTCCATCATCACATAGCAGGGGGTCTCAAGTAGGCAAATTTCTTATGGATTGACTTCTGAGATGGCCATGTCCCTACAGATGTACGATCTTCTATCTTTGCTTTAGAGTTGCTGTTGAGCTATTGCGGGGAAGGAAGTGGAGAGGTGGTGAATCTCGGAGAGTCAGTCAGAAAGAGGACTCCAGGGGTTACATCACTTTTATGAAAAACTAACATTATAAGGCATGGCATATTGGTTATAAATTTGCGCAATTTTTATGTGTCAATTTCTCTGTCTGAATGAACCTCATCTATCCTATATCAACACAAGTAATTTGTATGTCTTTTTACAGGTTTTTGTTTCATCTTGAACTCCTAGGGCCTGAGAGCCCTGACCATCTATGTTATACCTAGAATTTAGAATTGTTTTTCCTTTTCTTTCAATCCTGATTTAGCGTGGAATTCAGAGTCAGTGCAGGCAACTCAAGAGTGTATGATCATTGCAGAAACAGGCTGCCCAGCCAGGGTCACATTTCATAGTCCTCTGAATGTAGCTGGCCCCATGTGGTCATTTCTAGTCCAAGGTAGTTAAGAAAGAGATATGCTCCTTCACGCTTCCTCTTTTCTCTTCCACCTGGTTGCAGAGAACTTTGCAACTAGACGTGGTAGCTCACACCTGTAATCTCAGCACTCTGGGAGGCCAGGAATTTAAGACCAGCGTGGGCAACATAGTGAGACCCTCATCTCTACAAAAAAAAAAAAAAAAGAAAAAAATAAAAGAAAGAAAGAAAAATTAGCCAGGCATGGTGATGTGCACCTGTGGTCCCAGCTACTCAGGAGGCTGAGGCAAGAGGATCACTTGAGTCTGGGAGGTTGGGGCTGCAGTGAGCCATGATTGCACCACTGCACTCCAGCCTGGGTGACAGAGCAAGATCCTATCTCAAAAACAAAACAAAACTTGAATATGCCTCAGAATCAACTAGAAGGCTGTTAAAATACAGATTGCTAGGCTCTATCCCCAGAATTTTTCTTCAGTAGATCAGGGACTTGATAATTTGCAAGTCTTACAAGTTCCCAGATGTTGTGGATATACCAATCTGGGCACCACAAGTTGGGAACCACTGCCCTAGGGCAACACTCTCGTGTAACACTGGCTATACTTTAGACACCCCTGGAGGTGTTTTAAACTTGTTGATGCCCAAGCTGCAACTAAAACCAATAAAATCAGAATATCTTGGGGATGGGGCTCATGTATTAGCATAAAGCTCCTCAGGTAATTACAACATTGAGTTAAAATTGAAAATCACTGGTGTAAGGTGGAGACTTAAGATTGAAGAAACATTGGTTCTTAAATCATTGAGTGGAGGAAAGCAGCCTGCCTGGAAGAAATGCCCACTTTGGATTGTTACACGAACAGGAAATAAACTTTTACTGGGGTAGGCTGCTGAAATTTTGGAGATGATTTGCTGTTGCAGCTGGCATTATCCTTATTAATACTACAATGTTGACTATTAAGAACCAGCTTTCAAACATTCTGTTGCTTATCCTTTTAATTCCTGCCTTGTTCTGCTCTGAGAGTATTGATCTGATTGGTTAGATTCTGCAATACTTAGTGGCCCGTATTTTCTAGAGGTGGAACTTACAACAGAAATAAGGTTATATACAGCACACATAACATAGGTATAGCCTCTCTTCTTTCTCTCTTTATCCTTGTGGCCAGAATAGCAGGGTAGCTCTAGTTCATTCTCTTCCTTTCTCCCCACCCCTTCACTTTTTCTCTCCTTGGAAACACGGTCCTCCTCCCACCTGGAAGCAGGTTCAGATTTCTTCACTCAGTTTGAAAGGACTTGGGCAGCCACCATTCGGCAAATATTCTAGGCAAAGGTGACAAAATACTTTCGCTTTCTTCTCTGATATAGTTGAAAACCAGGAATCAAAACCAAACCACAAAAAACCTGAGCCAATACACATCAGCCAGAGGCAGAGAACATGAAACTAGAAAGTCGAACAGGTAATACGTGAGAATTGGGCTTGAACCACAACAGGCAAGAAGCATGAGGTCCAGGTCCACTCTTGCTCAAGTTTGCATTACGGTTTTTCACCAAAGCTCTCTCTAAAAATAAAGTGCTACTTACCGCTCCTGTGAAGGCACTGCTGAGAAATGGGGCTAGCAAGCCAAAGGTGGGATTCAGGTGTTTCAGGGTCCTCTGGCCAAATGTGTTCATTGACCCTCCATTAGCTAAAAAGATGATGTAATTGTGCAAACATAAGCATTTAAAAGGCATGGTGACCAAAAACAGATATGGATGACTTTTATTGAGGAATCAACCCACGTCTGTGTTCACTCTAAGGGAGACTAACATGTGAATAAAAAACTGGACAGATTCCCCCCACCACCCATAAAAATGTCAGGTTTTTGATGGACAGAAATGGAAAAGCTAATGGCTCTAAAAGCATATGTTGCAAGTTCTGCCTTTTCATGATAAATGTAAAGGTCAATAGCCTCAGTTGAGAATCAGTTTCCTGGCTGACGGCAGTGAACTGCCCCTCTCCTGGCCACTCTTGTTCTTGGAGCTTCCCCTCAACTTTCCCTAGTGGGAAAAGGACAACTTTTTTGGTTGTGAGAAACAGAAAATCCAACCTAAAATAGTGCTCAAAGAAATTTTATTGAATCACGTACTGAATGTCTGAAATCAGGACTTACTTTAGACATTGATTGATTCGAGGGCTCAAGCACTGTCCTCAAGATCCAGTGTCTCTCTTGTTCTCCTCCTGACTTGACTGTTTTCTCAAACCCATGTTCCCTCGATAGATGGAGATGGCTACAGCTGCTCCAACCTCATACCTCTCAAGTCAAGCAAGGATCTAGTGAGAGTCTCCTTCCCAGAATTCCCTGCAAAAGTCTCACTGTGTTTCTAATTAAGTCACATAATTATCAATGAGCCAATCATTGGAGTCCAAGGAAATGCAATACCTTGATGGGCTTAAACAAAAATCACATGCCCTACACCTGAGCCAGGGTGAGTCATCCTGACAGAAAGAAGAAGGGATGGCGGAATTGTCAAAAGAAGGGGGATTAGATTCTGGACAACCAAAAAGGAACAGGTGTCTGGCATAGTATCCCTGACTTCCAGGGCCAATCAAAGAAAATTCTTCTTTAACTGTTTTCTCCTGAGGGGCAGCTTAGCAGGCACATATGATTCCCTACATTATGTTTCCAACTAGTCACAATAAAAGGGGAAGGATGGAGACAGGAATAAGCCTGAAAAGGGAACAGAATTGAGGGGAGAGCTCTCCTGAGGAGGGAAGAATGAGACTGCAGAGTGGTGACTGTGTTATCCACTCTACACATCATCTTTCCCCTGGCAGAGCAGCCTACCCACACAGGAACCGGATCGCAAGAGCTGGTGGTGTTCTCCTTCCAGTGGAGACTCACTAGGCCGATGCTTCCTTCCTTGTTTGCCCTGGGTGGCTTCTCTCCTGCCACTCTGTTGACACACACATAGATCCTCTTATGATGATGCTCCATGGAAACCAGGGATGGAATGAATCAAAAGTGGTCAGAAGAACCATTGTTCTCCCTTGTAAAATAACTGAACCCTTGTTAATCTGTTGCCAGCCTTACATTTCTCCCTGAGAGATCTCCATTGGCTGGAGGCTGTAAACAGGAAACTTGAAACCCTCAGTCATCCTTTGTATTACTTATTGTTTGCAGGCAGCTGCAGGGTATTCACCACCACAGAGCTTATGCCTGGGGTTGAATCCTACTAGAGAGATGAGCAGTATAGTTTCTAAGACACAACCCGCAGAGGAGAAAATACACTTCTTCAAAAGGAAAGCAGAAATAAGGCTCAGAATTGAGCAAAGACGCATTTTTAAATGGGTGACAGATTTGCAAGGATAGTAAAATAACTCTTAGTTTTACTTTGTGTACGATCAGCATGCCCACACACTGTGGCTATAGGAAAATGTAAAAATTTTTTAATTTCCTGTAGTCCGGCTGAAGATGGACTATTACTATGGACAATACTGAAGCTTTGGGACAACAGAAGTAAACTGCAAAGTAAGGCATACTTTAGAAATACCAGCAGATGCGGCTGGCGTCCAGGCTCGAGAGATCCTAGCTATAAAGATGGTATCATGTGGGGGATGAGATCTAGGACCCAGACTGTATGAGTGTGAATCCCAACTCTGACACTCACCAGCTGTGGGGCTTAACCTTTTTCTGCTTGTCTCATCATCTATAACACGGGGATAATAATAGTACATACCTCATTGGGTTATTGTGAACATTCTATAGGTTACTATGAATAAAGTGCTTAGAACAATGACTAACGCATGGTAAGAGCTTGTATGTGTTAGCTATCATTATTTTTACGAAATAATCCTTCCCCATGTAGGTACTGGATTTGTTTGTTGAGTGAATAAATAGATGAATGGATAAAATCAGCCTTAGCATTCACTGTACATGAAACACCAACCTCTCAGTCCCATTTTGCCCAGGTCCATTTTCTCAGCCATGACTGGTGTGCGGTGAGGCTCAGACCTACTGGTTGTTTCTAAAGCCTTCTTGGGTCCCCACTCTGCAACTCCTGGAAGCTAGCCAACCCCCACCAACCTCTCACATATTTAAAAAACAAAGTGTAGTCTAAAATCCATTCAGGGAAAAAAGTTTATTTAAATAAAAATAAAACAAAGCAATATTGTCTGTGAAACAAGCACTTAACTAAATGAAACATTTTTCACTGTATGGAAGGGCTTTGAAGTGGACCAAATGCATTACTGAGTACGTTCAGTGAAAATCTACGTGCTGTCTTGGGCAACCCATTCCAGGGTGTTTGATTCTGTGGGATTGCTGCACCTTTCACTGCCTTGAACAATTTTACAACTTTGTAAGTTGCAGCTAACTGACTGCAATACAAGTGATTATTTTCCATGGACATGTGTATGAGTTTTCTGTTGCTGTTTAAAAAAACTACCATAAACTAAGCAACTTGATATAACATACATGTATTACCTTGTATTTTCTGTGGGTCAGGAGTTCAGGCACAGGTTAACTGGGTCTTCTGCCCAGGATATCAGCAGGTTGAAATCATGATGTGGTCCTGGGCTTGGATTTCTCTCCTAAGTGCATTTCGTTGGCAGAATTCATCTTATGGTTTAAGACTGAGGTCCCTGATTTTTTTTTTTTTTTTTTGAGACGGAGTCTAGCTCTGTCGCTCAGGCTGGAGTACAGTGGCACAGTCTCGGCTCACTGCAACCTCCACCTCCTGGGTTCAAGCAGTTTTCCTGCCTCAGCCTCCCATGTAGTTGGGACCACAGACACGTGCTACAATGCCCGGCTAATTTTTTGTATTTTTAGTACCGACGGGTTTTCACCGTGTTAGCCAGGATGGTCTCGATCTCCTGACTTCATGATCTGCCCGCCTCGGCCTCCCAAAGTGCTGCAATTACAGGCGTGAGCCACCGAGCCCGGCCCCCTGATTTTTTGCTGACATGCCCGAGACATGTCAGCATAGGCTGTTCTCAGTTTCTAGAGGCCACCTGCTATTCCCTACCATGTGGCCTTCACAACTTGGCAGTTTGCCTCTCAAAGGTCAGCAGAATCTTTCCTACTTTAAATCTCTTCATTTAAGGGTTTGCTTGATTTAGATCATACCTACTCAGGATAATCTCCCTTTTGATTAATTTGTCTCAAACATTTAATTACACCTGCAAGTTCCTTTCACCTTTGTTGACCAATGTAACCTAATCATGAGAATGAAATCCATCATAATCACAGTCCTGCCCATACTCAAGAAGAAGAAATTCTGCAGGGGGTCAGCCATGGTGGCTCACGCCTGTAATCCCAGCACTTTGGGAGGCCGAGGTGAGTGGATCACTTGAGGTCAGGAGTTCAAGACCAGCCTGGCCAACATGGTGAAACCCATTCTCTACTAAAAATACAAAAATTAGCTGGACATGGTGGTGCACACCTGTAGTCCCAGCTACTCGTGAGGCTGAGACAGGATAATTGCTTGAACCCGGGAGGCGGAGGTTGCAGTGAGGCAAGATCACACCAGTGTACTCCAACCTAGGCAACAGGGTGAGACTCTGTCTCAAGAAAAAGAAAAAAAAAAAGAAATTCTACAGTCTCAAAAAAAAAAAAAGTTATGCAAGGCATGTACACTAAGGGTTAGGAATCTTAGAATTCTGGCTACCACAACATGCAATTAATTTTGAAAATTATCCCTACTATTTCCCCTCAAGCCAGTTTTTGCATCTCTTAAACAAATTTCTCAGCTTTCGTGTTTGTTTGTTTGTTTGTTTATTTTGGTGGTTTTTTTTGGTTTTGTTTGAAACAAGGTTTCACTCTGTTGCCCAGGCCAGAGTGCAGTGGTGTGATCATAGGTGCAGTTGCTCATTGCAACTTTGAACTCCTGGGCTCGAGAGATCCTCCCCTCTCAGCCTCATCTAGGAATTACGGCCACCAACAACCAAGCCCAACTAATTTTTAAATTTTTGGTAGAGATGGGATCTAACTATGTTGCCCAGGCTGTTCTCAAACTCCTGGGCTCAAGCAAGTCCTCCTCCCTGGGCCTCCTGAAGTGTTGGGATTACAGGTGTGAGCCACCACACTCAGCTGTTGGCACTCTTGATTGCCCATATGTGTATCTACTCTTTGATTTCCTTTGAACCTGTTATAATGTCTTACTGTTTTCCTCATTGATTAATGAGTTAAATAAAATATTTGACATGTGTTCACTTTCTATTTGTATGAGTCATGGTTTTACTTTTTAAAGTATTCTATTTTCACATCAACTTTTATATTAATATTTATTGCGTATTTTTTCTTAAAAATGATGGATATATTACTTACTTTTAAGTGTGCAACCAAAGGGCTGTTTCCCTTTTCTAGAACTTCTAGCTCTTGAGACCTAATATTATTTGCTGCTGTGAACGTATAATGTTTCTGGCTTTTACTAGCCTCATCTTAAGCAGCTTAATCCTGGGACATAGCAATAGAACTACTATTACCTTAGCATTAGAGAGGAGCAAACAACAACCCACCTCACCAGCCCTAGATTAATTTCCTTCCTTATGAACAAAAAATATCAAAGGGCCCTGCTGACATTTTCTTCTAGAATCTTGGGATTCCAGGATTTTGCTACTGGAAAGGGCAGAGGATTTTTCTCCTCTCTGTGCTCAAAATAATGCACTTTCTGATCACTAACAATGCCTTTGTGGAAACAAATATCAATAAAAATTAGATGTTATCTTCCTGTGCCTAGCGTGGTGCCTGGTACATAGTAGGTCTTCAGCAGATGTTAGGTCTCTGCTTCCTTTCCAGCCATACTGTGAAGGGTGAAAAGAGAAGAGGCATAAAGAAGCTTCTGGGTTTCCTGCCTCTATCCTGGCATCAAGCTCATTGGCGGCAGGGCCAGCCTTTCCCAAGTGAGTATAGCACATATGTAGCACACTCCTGATCACTTTTATGAGCAAAGAAAAATCTTGCTCGTGCCAGAGAGGCAAATGAAAGATTAATTCCAGTTAAATAATATATAATAGTAAGATCATTATCCTGTCCTCTCCCGGTCAACTAACTTTGTAATGTGTAAACACTTATGGGGCATACAAAATCAAACTCCATAAACTGTTGTAAAGCGGAAAGAAAGATGCTGATTACTCTGGCGGCACACAAGGACACAAGAATTGTATTTTATTTCCCTTTTTCGAGTGAGGAGCCAAGTTGACATTCTGGACCATCGTGACAAAACAAATTTCCTGTCCAAGTTTAACAGGAAGCATCCAATCTTTACAACTGGTGCTTCCCATTACACACCCCCATGCTAACTTTCTCACAAGTTTCATCTACCTTTAAAAGCAAAGGCTGTAACATCATAGTTTTGTCTTCAAAGCCATCAGCAAATATTGGTCGTGTTTCATCAAGGTGTGTCCTGGAGAGACAGAAAACCCACATGACTCCCTTTTTCCATTTCTTCTTACTGCGTGGTAAGAATGAAACAACAAACTATTATAGAAAAAGTCTTAAAGAAGGGACTTAAGATGGAGGTGGGGAAAGGTATGGTTTGCAGCATAAAAGTAGAAAAGACAATCAAGTGTGAGCAGTGCACGTTTTTGAAATTGCTTCTGAATCCACTATTATAGGTTACATTGTCAGCGGCTGTATTGATTATTTTTAGGTAATATATGTGTAGAACTTCTGCTAATGGACACTTCAGGATCATCTTTTGCATTTAATGTATCTAATACCCATTGATCAGGTCATTGGCTTATTGGTTATCTACTTTGCTGCCAAATGATTCTCTATAATTGCTTTCTTCATTACCCATTTCTATTCCAGGAGCAGCTTCTATTGTGTCCCATTACACTAATGGAAATTATTGATATGGAAATTAGTAGGCGCTGAGCTTAAGAATTCTATGATACACACATTGCATTTCTTTAAGTTGTAGATGTTCTTGTATAATTAGCAGTAAATATTGACATGGTGAAATTAGTGAATTTAATTCAAAGCAAAAGAACAAGGAACATCTTTAAAAAGGAAGCACCAAATATTTTGCATAGCTATGTATACTTTAGTAAAAATAAATATAGCAAGTTTGGCATTTATGTTTAACATTGTTTAGCATCCTGAGTTAAAAGACAAGAGTGTTTTTGATTCTTGTTGCTATAAGCATGCTCATGTTATAGCTGGAAAAGTTAGCCTCAGGGTGGCTAATATCTGTGTTATGTTGTCCAATATGTTAGCCACTAGCTACATGTGGCTGTTGAGCCCTTGAAATACAGCCAGTCTAAATGGAGATGTGTTATAATTATAAAAGGCACACCAAATGCTGAAGACTTAGCATGAAAAAAGGATTGTAAAATATCTCATTAATTTTTTAATTGATTATAGGTTGAAATAATATTTTGAATAGTCAGTCATAAAATATATTATTGAAATTAATTTCACCCTCTTTCTTTTTCCTTATTTTAATGTGACTACTAGAAAAAACTAAATTATATATGGTGTTCACATTATATTTCCATTGGACAGCACTGGTCTAGCACAAGTCTTAAGTGGGTAGCGTCTAGCACTTCACTGTGCCATATGGTAGCAACTAGTCTCATGTGATAATTATATTTAAATGCAAATTATTTAAAGATGACACTTCTAAAATTCAGTTCCTCAGTTGTGCTAGTCACATTTCAAGTGCTATTGCTCTATGGCTGGGAGCTACCAGACTGTATGACACAGATAGAGAAGCCTCATAGCATCCCAGAAAGTTGCATTGAAATGTGCTGGTCGAGGTCAGGAGTTCAAGACCAGCCTGGTCAACATGGTGAAAACCTGTCTCTACTAAAAATACAAACATGAGCTGGGTGTGGTGGTGTGCACCTGTAATCATAGCTACTTGGGAGGCTGAAGTAGGAGAATCGCTTGAACCCAGGAGGTGGAGATTGCAGTGAGCCGAGATTGTGCCACCGCTCTCCAGCCTGGGAGACAGAGCGAGACTCCATCTCAAAAAAAACCAAAAAATAAAAAAGGAAAAGTGCTGGTCCAGCACATCACTAAGCAAGCATTAAAATTGAGAATGCCTAGTCTGGGTGTGGTGGCTCACGCCTGTAATCCCAGCACTTTGGGATGCTGAGGCGGGTGGATCACGAGGTCAGGAGTTCGAGACCAGTCTGGCTAATATGGTGAAGGCCTGTCTCTACTAAAAATACAAAAAATTAGCTGGGCGTGGTGGTAGGTGCCTGTAATCCCAGGTACTCAGGAGGCTGAGGCAGGGGAATCGCTTGAACCTGGGAAGTGGAGGTTGCAGTCAGCCGAGATCTTGCCATTGTACTCCAGCCAGGGTGACAGTGTGAAACTCCATCTCAAAAAAAAAAAAAGAAAAATCCCTGAGAATTCCTCTCTGCTAAGCCATTGTCCATGGAGACTGTAATGAAATGCCATGAAAATAAATGTGTCATATTAAAGGAAAAACTGTGCAAATAGTGATAACGCATAGTTGGCAATGATAGTTATTAAACCAGGTGTTCGTCCTTGGAAAGTCTAATCTCTAAGCACTGCTCAGAATATAGCTTCAAAGATGGTATTTATCCATTGGGGTGACCACTTAATTTTGAGGGACAGAAAAGAGGCAAATTAGGCAGCAAAAACTGGAAACACATATAGCATTTTAATAAGTTGTAGTGAACAAGAACGTCCATTTTGGCTGTAATCTCTTTGAAAGGGCTTGGAAGTTAGAAGACAAAGCAAGGCCTGTGGTCCCCCAGCCAGACAATGCCAGACAATGCCAGTGTTCCTTCCTCTGTGCCCCACTGCCTGGAGGTTAAGAAAGTAGTGAGAACTGTATGTTTGTTTAGGGGATTGGGGGCTGCAGCGGGGGGACGTCACAGATTTTAAAGTAAGCACTTAAGGGGAAATTTCTATAAAGCCAAGAGTCAAATTATTCCTAAACCTAAACCCTCAGAATCAGAAACCAAAATTAATGTCATCAGCTTCTCTTTGCTTTTGGCTGTGACCTTTTTGTACCCCAGCGCCATAGAAGGCCTAGGTGTCATCAGAAGAATAAGAAAAGTAGATAATAGGAGTAAAAAAAAGAACTGGAGTCTTATTTTCTTTCTTCGGCACACTCTCTTTTTCATGGTGGGAATGGGGGTGTGTGTCCAAACATGTTTATTTAAATGTACATTTGGGTTAGGCACGGTGGCTCACGCCTGTAATCCCAGCACTTTGGGAGGCCGAGGTGTGCAGATCACGAGGTCAGGAGATGGAGACCATCCTGGCTAACACAGTGAAACCCCATCTCTACTAAAAAGACAAAAAATTAACCAGATGTGGTGGCACGTGCCTGTAGATCCAGCTACTCGAGAGGCTGAGGCAGGAGAATCGCTTGAACCCAGGAGGCAGAGGTTGCAGTGAGCAGGGATCGCGCCACTGCACTCCAGCCTGGGCGACGGGCAAGACTCCAGCCTGAGTGATGGAGTGAGACTCCATCTCAAAAAAAAAAAAAAAAAAAACACATCTGATGGAACCACTCCGTCGTTTTGTTATGTTTATTGTGTTTGTCTAGAAGTGAAGGTATCAGGGAAATCATCCCTTCTTGAATGTCTGCATGTTATTATTCTCTCCAGTGTTCAGAGGAGGAAACTGAGTCTTCCAATGATAAAGTTCATTGTCCAATGTCACCAGCTGGTTAGTAGCTAAATCAGGATTTAAACCCAGGTCTTCCCCGAAGCCGAGCTCTGTTTTACACCAAAATAGCTCTTCTGGGCACCAAGGCAGGCACAACGGAGTTCCCTGCTGCCAGCATTAATGTGGGTATAAATGAGTTAATACTGAACACTGCTTCTAGGGCATGCGATGTAGCCCATTAGAGTCTCCGCGGACTCTGAGTCCAGAGGCTAGGAATCTTTGTTTTGTCACTGATAAATGATCTGCAGTCTCTTAATCCTGATTCTATATTCCTCATTTGTAAAGCTGTTGGCATATTTGCACTGAGCAGATCGCTCTCTCTGCCAGCTTAGCTTCACATGGCAGTTTGGGATTTTTTATTTCTTTAAGATTTTATAAAGCTGAGTGTAAAATGGGAATGTTTTCATAAATGCTTAAGCATCTTTAGTGAAGCTAATTTACAGAATTTAAATGTTCCTCTCCGGCAGTTTTAAACTCAAATTTCTCAGCGGTGGTTGGGGGGTTGGGGCCGAGAAACGGGAAACTGCTCTGTTTCATTGTTCACACTCAACAATAAAAAATTAAATGGCCTAAAAAGTGCAAGCTAGAGAGAATTTTTTTCAGACGTACCCTCCTCTGAACTGGAGTGATGGTGATAAAGGCAAAAATGGGATTCTTCTCTTCTCCGGGTCCCCCGGCCCTCCTTGGCAGGAGCCTGGCGGCCACACCTTAAATTTCTGGGGTGACTCAGCCCCTGTGGCACAGTGCTCGGCACGACACCCAGCACCTTACTCAAGTCACCTTTGCCAGCGGCTTGCCTCCCAGCCCCTCCCTTGGGAGCATGCTTTGGCAACGGCGTGACTGGGTGGCGAAGAACCTGGATTGTGCAACCTTGCGAGGTTGTGTAACCACCACGGCTGCACTTTTTGCACAGTCGGCGTCTGCAGCAAGGTTCTCATGGTAAAATTTGTTTGGGAGCTACTTTCTGCTTCTATTTTACATCCCGTCCTTGTTTTAGCACCTGTTTTTGTTGCCAGAAGATGAGATGGCATGAAGTCTGCCTTCCTCTCTCTTCTTATATGGAACCAGGTGGTGTATACATAAGTAGATATTTAATATATCAAAAGGGGAGGCCTTTCTCCTCACTTCTCGTTTATGGCTTTGGGAGTTCAAAAGCCTCCTTTTGTCTCTCAGCCCTAACCAAACTCAAAAGATACTCAATTTTCTCTCTGGATGTGCTGATTCAGCCTTTTTTTTTTTTTTTTTTTTTTAACTGTGCATCGCGGACAGCTCAAGAGATTGTGAACTGTATAATAATAGAAGTAATATGGCCGGGCGTGGTGGCTCACGCCTGTAATCCCAGCACTTTGGGAGGCCGAGGTGGGCAGATCATGAGGTCAGGAGATTGAGACCATCCTGGCTATCACGGTGAAACCCCGTCTCTACTAAAAAAATACAAAACAATTAGCCAGGCGTGGTGGCGGGCGCCTGTAGTCCCAGCTACTCAGGAGGCTGAGGCAGGAGAATCGCTCAAACCCAGGAGGTGGAGGTTGCAGTGAGCTTAGATCATGCCACTGCACTCCAGCCTGGGCGACAGAGTGAGGCTCCACCTCAAAATAATAATAATAATAATAGAAGTAATATAACAGCTAACATTTAATAAGTGCTTATGCTGTGCGCAGTGCCATATAATAGATACCTATCCCTTAATTCTCACAATCCTGAGATAAGTGTTATAATCATCTTCCCATTTTACTGGTGAGAAAACTGAGGCTCAGAAAGATTCTGTAATTTATCCAAGGCCACACTGTTTGTAAGTGGCATGACAAGGCGGGCACCCTGGTCCATGTCATGCGTATCTCACGTGTCTCACTGAGCAGAAGCTCAGCTTTCCAGATTGCCTGTGGTGGAAAGGAAAGACACTCCTTAGGCTAGCCTCCAGGCTAACAGGGTTTAGCTCATTACATTAAATAGCTGTATACTTGAAAATCATTCTGTTAGTCCAGGATAAGGTAGGGTACACTGCAGCAATCAACCCAAAATATTAGTGGCTTAGCATAGCAAGGGTTTATTGTGGACTCATGCAAAATCTAATGTGAAAGTCCAGGCTGGATGGAAGGGCATGTGTTGATGTTTCAGCTGATGGTCCTAGCTGAGTCCAGCCTCAGAGTTGTCCCGTCCCAGACCCCACGCATATGAGGGAAGAAGCCTCCAGGCAATTTCTTTTCCTTTTTCTTTTTTTCTTTTGAGATGGAGTTTCACTGTTGTTGCCCAGGCTGGAGTGCAGTGGTGTGATTTCGGCTCACTGCAACCTCCACCTCCTGAGTTCAAGTGATTCTCCTGCCTCAGTCTCCCGAGTAGCTGGGATTACCGGCGTGCGCCACGACGCCTGGCTAATTTTTTGCATTTTTAGCAGAGACAGGGTTTCATCATGTTGGCCAGGCTGGTCTCGAACTCCTGACCTCAGATAATCCACCTGCCTCGGCCTCCCAAAGTGCTGGGATTACATGCATGAGCCACCGCACCCAGCCTTTCCAGGCTATTTCTGCTCCTAACATTTGAAGTCACCTCCAGCTATTCATATTGTTATGGGCTGTTTGTGTACCCCCAAAATGCATACGTCAGACCCCTAATCCCCAAAATGATGGTATTTGGAGATGGGACCTTTAAGAGGTGATTAGGGTTAGATGAGGCCATGACGGCGTGTAGGGGAGACCCAGTTTGATAAAATCAGTGTCTTAATGAGGCAGCAAAGAGCTCCTTCCTCTCTCTCAACTGTATGAGGACAGAGTAAGAAGCGGGCCCTCTGTAAGCCAGAAAGAGAGCCCTCCCCAGAAACCAAATGGGCTGCCACCTTGATCATGAACTTCCCAGGAGCCAGAACAGTAAGAAAATAAATTTCTGTTGTTTAAGCCACCCATTCTATGACAGCCGTAGTTAGGGCAGCCATGCCAGGCCAGACATGGTGGCTCGCACCTGTAATCTCAGCACTTTGGGAGCCTGAGGTGAAAGGATCACATCAACCCAGGATTTCAAGGCAGCCCAGGCAACAGAGTGGGACACCCACCTATACAGAATATAATAATAATAATTAGCCGGGTGTTGTGGCACACACCTGTAGTCCCATCTACTCGGGAGGCCGAGGCAGGGGGATCACTGGGGGATCACTTGAGGCCGGGAGGTCAAGGCTTCAGTGAGCCATGATAGTGCCACTCACTGTACTCTAGCCTGGGTGACAAGACTGAGACCCTGTCTTAAATAAAATATGTAAATCAATAAGTCAATAAAAACATAGTTATGGCAGCAACAGAAGAGTAATACACACATTTTTCCCAGCTGAGGCTCCAGATATCATGGAATTAGACAAGACATCCCACTTTGTCCTGTTGGAACTCCTGACCCACAGAATGCATGAGCCTATTACAATGGTTGCTGTTTTGAGGATAGTTATTTATGAAACCACAGATAACCTACGCACACAATAGATTTGCACACACCACAGGCTATAACTTTTGTTCATTCAACAAATATTTACTGAACACATATTAGGAGCCAGACACTATTCTGAGCATGTATCAGTGAACACAACAGACAAAAACCTGTCCTCCTACTGCTTATACTGTATAGGGATAAAAATTGCTGTTTTTAAAAATAATCATTTTAAGTGTATTTTTCTAGTTACAAAAGTAACACTTGCTTTTTCAATGCATTTGAGAAATACAAAAAGGTACTTTGAAAACACACAAAACAAATCATTATGCAGAAATAATGCATTGCTAATATTATTTTATTATCTGACAATCACACACATACATAGATGAACAAACACACTATTTAAACTAGAGTCACACTTTATATTCAGTTTTATATCCTGTTTTTATTTCACTTAGTTATTGCAGACCTTTTCTCATGTCATTGAAATATGATTTTTAATGGTTGCATATTGTTCCAGCCTGTAGCAATACCAATTATTTAACCATCCTGCAACTATTTTACATTTCAGTTTATTCCAATTTTTCACTGTGATAAGCAACATCTTGAAGAACAACTTCGTACATGAATCTTCGGCTGCATCTCTGATTAGTTCCTTAGAATATAATCAGAGAAGTGGGATAAAGGACATGCAAATGTTCAGGCTTTTCATAAATATTGTCAGATTACTTTCCAGAATGTTAGCGCCAATTTACATTCTCACCTGTATTTTATAAGATGCCTCTCTGGTATTCTTGCCAATATTCAATATTAGAGTGTTCGTAATCTTTGCCAATTTGTTGCATTAAAGAATGGTATTTCATTTTGAGACTGGTTGACTGCCTAGGTCGCTCAATAATTATTGGGATTTGCCTAAATCTGAGTATTTAAACCTTAGTTCTGGCACCTTCTAAGAAAATATATAACCTCTCTAAGCCTCAGGGTTCTTTGTCTACCAAATGGTAACATTTCTCCTGACTTCTTAAGTTATTGTGTGGATTAAATATGTTCAAGTTTATAAAGTGTTTAACACCAAGCCTGTCAAATGGTAGCTATTATCACAGGTGTGACAATTTAGAAATTATCAACACATGAATAATTCCAAACTTTGCTCTTTCCTGTGTGTGTTAAAGAAGATCCTGATTTTGCTTAATCATATTGCTCTTCCTTCTCTCTCCTTTGAAGGAGAAGCTTGCCATGCTTTGGGGCTTTGTGAATTAGAATTAGGAGGAATGAGAAAGACAAAGACAGGAAGACACACTGACCATTGGCAGACCACCCAAAACCCAGTGGCTAACAACAAACGTTACTGCTGCACGTGGGTCTGCTGTTGGCTACAGTTAGACTGACTGTGTCTGGGCTGGGCTCAGCTGGGTGGTTCTGCATCAGGCTGTGGGCTGACTGGACTGGATCCAAGCTGTGAATGGGTTCATGTCTGCCCCATGTATGCATGGTTTGGGACACATATGAATAGAGCAGAAAATACCCAGGGCATATTCTCATGGTAGATTACCAGAGCATAAGAGGTCAGATCAAAACCCACAAGCAAATTTAAGACCTCTGCGATGTTAGATCTGCTAATATTCCTTTGGCCAAAGCAAGTCACATGGCTTAGCCCAACATCAGTGGGCTGGAAAGTCTCCTCTTCCCACAGTGGGAGGTGGAAAGGAAGTGAATATTTGCTGAACAATAGATCATAATAAATGTTTCCAGAAATTTGCAGGAAGAGGCTACATGCACTACAGTGTAAGAAAACTGAGAAAAGTGATTATGAAATATCTTGGGTATGTGTAGGACTTTACAAATCAGGTTCCTCTTAATTTCTGGAAGACGCCAATTAAGAACTTCATGTAAGTTATTTTTTGTCCGTTTAGACTGGAATTTATTAGAGACGACTTCTCCTCAGGACTGATCTTATGGTGTCATGGCTTCGATAGGGTTACGTAATGGAAACCATATTATCCTTTTGATTGCCACAACCCTTCACAGCTCTTCCTCTTTGGGTATGTTAGATCTTTCAAACATATCCTAATGGTTCTCTTTTTTTTCTTCCCCAAGAAGAAAAAGTATGAGCGTCAGCTTCCTGATTGTGATTTACTAACTAGAGGCACAGTCTCTGCAGGAAATATGTCAGCTGTCTCATTGCTATCTTATTTAAAGTAGGACAGACACCAAGCTTGAGAAAACTTGGACAGGAGGACTCAGAGGTAGAAAATGCAAGCAAACATGTCAGTCTGTCATGACTCACAAGCTCCAAATTCACTTATGGAATCATTCGGTGAAATCAAATTGATAGTGAGAACGGGGCGCAGCAATGATCAGAAGGAGCCCAAAGAGCTCTAATGTCATTTTCGCAGCATTTATTCTTGGTGTCTCCCTGAAGACCATTTACTTGGAACCTAGACAGGAGACTAAAGTCTGTGATCTCTGGGTTTGCTTAGCTCTGTAGACAGCTGGTACATTACATACAAAATATTACCCCACGCTCTCATAGTGTGATGAGTTGTTAATAAATCCATTCCAAATTCTTGGTTCTCATTCCTCTGAATGTAGATAGACTGGCTGAATATGGATATATCAGCTCTGCTTATCACTGTAAATGTCATCTGTCTTTAACTTTATCCAAAACAGTTTTATTTTGCTTCAGAGAAAGCAGTGTTCTCAACTTCTTGAAAATCCAAGCCAAGAAGAATCATAGAATGAAGAATTATGCTAAATATTTGGTCCTCAGCCTTCCTGGAGCTGTGGCATGAAGCATCAGTGGACTCAGTATGTGTTGGGTTTTCCTTGGAATAATGAATAACACGTGTGCTTTAAAAAATGTATGTACATTTGAGAGTTTTGGGATAGGGAACTGTCCATAATTCTGTCTCCTCATTACAAGACATTTTCCTGTCTTTCCATATTTCCACAAAGAGAGAGTGTGAGTGTATTAAAAATTCCCTAATATTGTTTCTGCCTCACTCTCACCCCGTCCCCAAATAGTTGCTTTTTTTGGTTTGCTTTCTTTCTGAAGTCCCAGTATAGGCGATATTTTAACATGGTTTAAAGCCTAGACTAAGGATTTCGACAACACAGTTTGAATCTTCAGCCATTTCCTAACTCTGCAACTTTTAATAAGATACAGATTATTCTTCTGAACATGAGGAAAATAATAGGTGCTACCTCGGCCTCCCAAAGTGCTGGGATTACACTTCTAATGATGGACAGCAGTGTAGGGTTGAAGTAGGAGGTGGGACTCAACTCCAGAGGCGGGGCTCAGACACGGACCAGATTGGGGACTAGCTAAAACAGGGCCGGGGTGGGAGCAGCTTTCCAATCAGACACACTCACCAGTGTACCATGTCAGTTTACCACTGCTATGGAAACGCCCAGGAGTGATTTCCCCTTTCTGTGGTGATGACCCGATGACCCAAAAGCTACTACTCCTTCCCTAGAAATGTCTGCATGAATCACCCCTTAATCTGCGTGTTATTATGTGGGTGAGTATAAATGTGGTGCAAAACTGTTCTGAGTTGCTACTGTCTGCCTACAGGGCAGCCCTCTTCTGCAGGAGCAGTCACGGAGCAGTAACACCGCCAGCGCTGTAACACTGCTGCCTCAATAAAGCTCTTTTCTTCTACCCCTGGCTTGCCCTTGAATTCTTTCCTGGGCAAAACCAAGAACCCCCGAGGGCTAAGCCCCACTTTGGGGCTCACCTGCCCTGCATCAGGGTGACTATAGTTAACAACAATGATATCTTTCAAGGTAGCTAGAAGAGAGGACTTGAACTGTTCCCAGCACATAGAAATGATAGATACGCAAGGTGATACATATGCCAATAACCTTGACTTCATCATTACACATTCCATGCATGTAATAAAATATCACATGTACCCCATACATGTGAAAATATTATGTATCAATGTAAAAAAGCAGCATGCATGCTCCCCCCACCAAAGAATTAAGCAAATGAATAAATGAATGAATGGTAGTTATTTGCTATTTTCCAGTAGTTGTAATCAGAAATGATATTCAAAAGACGGGGCATCAACTAGTTGCATGAGGCTTTAATCCTAAATGGTCACTGCATCAGGGAGCTCCAGGGGCAGCTGGGGTGATATGGAAGACACCCAGGGGGATCAGCCCCCAACTGGTCCGGAGGTGTTTTATTATTCGACAGTTGGCTGTCCCTATTGCTGTGCTCTGTCTGAATGTCAGCCCTGCTTGTCAACACTGGCAATAGGTCTTCCACACTCTTTCCCAATCTCTTTTTAACCCCAAACACCAGCATTGGCAGGATGACTGAGTGGGATGAAGGTTCTAGCCAGTGACCATAGAACTTTTTTCCTCCTCAGTGCAAAGCCAACTGGCCCACATCAGTATCGACTTCAACTTTGTCTTCTTTGGCCCTGCACTGTGAGATTTGAGCCTCTGGCCTATGCAGCCAGCTTCTAGTATTACCACTGCCTGATCTTTTTCTACCTTGGAAATTTTCATTGTAACCACTCCATATTTTTGCTATGATCAGGCTTATGATGATAAGGCAGGGACTTGAACGTTGCAGGGTGGGTTGGCACACTTCTTCAGATGGACTAGCTAGGGCACATGTCCTCCTTCCAATTCTCTCTTAGGTTGAATCACTCCTCTGGCTTGGCCAGGAGGATACCAGCTTTGCCAAGGTGACTTTATTATGTGTATCCTGGTACACATTCCCTTTTGTGTATGTAGCTCTGTTTCCTGGCATCATTATTTCTGGTAGGATTGGGGTTGATTTCTGGCTATGTGTTATTTTTCCAGCTGAAGTGTTTTGTTTCTGCACTTCGACATTCCATGAAGCTTTGTGAAAACACTTGTCCTGCTCTCGGAAGGTTGTTTGTAGAGGGTTATATTGCCCTAAACTTTTCCTTCCAGGCCATGGTGCGATCCACAGGACTGAGATGAGCTGCAGCTCTGCTGCTCATTCACTGCAGGACTTGGGGCTTAAAACTTGATTTCTCTAAGCCTTTGTTATCACAACTGTAAAGTGGAGATAAGGAGAGAACAAAAGAGATAATGTGAATCGAAGTATAAAGCAATCGAAGGTAGTCATTCATTCTACCACGCATCAGCCACAGTTCCCGACCGTAGGGAGCTATGGATTGATGGGGGAAATAACATATTAATAGTCAATTAAGATACGGACTCAGAAGTCCTACAAACAGGGATAAATGCAAGGTGTTATAAAAGCACATGGGAACAGGGCTGAACTCAGTCTTGAGGGGTTAGAAAAAGCATAGAAAGACTAGGAATTATTAATAGTAATGGTAGTTAAAATTAGTGGGGTGCTTACAATTCACAATTGCAAAAATATGGAACCAGCCCAAATGCCCATCAGTCAATGAGTGGATAAAGAAATTGTGGTGTATGTATACCATGGAATACTGCTCAGCCATAAAAAGGAAAGAAATAATGGCTTTCGCAGCAACTTGGATGGAATTGGGACATTATTCAAAGTGAGGTAGCTCAGGAATGAAAAACCAAATATTGTGTGTTCTCACTCATAAGTGGGAGCTAAACTATGAGGATGCAAAGGCATAAGAATGATAGAAAGGACTTTGGGGACTCAGGGGAAAGGGTGGGAGGGGGATGAGGGATAAAAGACTACAAACTGGGAACGGTGTATACTGCTCAGGTGATGAGTGCACCAACATCTCAGAAATTACCACTAAATAACATTCATGTAACCAAACACCACCTGTTCCCCCAAAACCTATGGAAATAAAAAATAAATGAATAAAAAAATAGTGGGATGCTTACTGTGTGCCAAGTAGTATGCTAAGCATGATCTCATTTAGCTCTCGCAAAGTGTGCCTATCTCATAGAGGTTTTAACTCTCATTTTATAATCAGAGAAACTGGTCCAAAAAGCTTCAGTAAGTTGCCCAAGGACACACAACTAGGTGGCATGGTCAGATTTGAATTTAAGTTGAATTCCAGAACCCTTGCTTTTAACCACTATGCAAATGTGTTCATGCCATGCCCCTGCTTAAAACTGACCATATGTGGCCAGGCGTGGTGGCTCACGCCTGTAATCCCAGCACTTTGGGAGGCCGAGGTGGGTGGATCACCAGAGGTCAGGAGTTCGAGACCAGTCTGGCCAACATGGTGAAATCACATCTCTACTAAAAATACAAAAATTAGCTGGGCGTGGTGGCACACACCTGTAATCCCAGTTACTCAAGAGGCTGGGGCAGAAGAATCACTTGAACCCAGGACGCAGAGGTTGCAGTGAGCTGAGATCACACACCATTGCACTCCAGCCTGGATGACAAGAGCAAAAACTCCGTTTCAAAAAAAAAAAAGACAATGGGAAAAAACCCTGAGCTTTTGTGACTTTCCATTGCTCATAGGATAATGACTAAACTCCTTTACATCCCTAAAAGTTTCCTGCCCAACCCTCTGGTCTTACTCTTCATCCTTTTCTCTGCCCCCCAACCCATGGTCATCAGCCTCGGCAGCAGATCATAAAGGATATACTCAGCTAAGGAGTCTGAGCTTGTCCTGTCACCAACAGGGAGCCATGGAGCTTTTAAGCAGGTTGAACAGGAGCAAGACGAGACCTGAAAAAGCCAGTGAGGAGGCGGTTGAAGTAACCCAGGCACAGGTACATGGGGGTGTGAACTAAGGGACAGAAAGAGTGAAGGAGAGGGAGAGGGGTGAATTGGATTTAAGAGACATTAGCTTATGGAATCTACAAATCTTGGTGACTGATGATGCAGGGGAGTCCAGCAGAGCGAGGACTCTAGGCTTATACCCACATTTCTAGCTTAGATGACAAGGTAGAGGGCACTAGCTATTTTTAAAGAGCTGCTATCAATGCCTAACAAAAGCCAACAATACCCACGATTCTGCGTTTTTATTACGTGTATGTTGCAAGGCCCTGAAAGCTGTAAGATAATTTGCCTTCCCTGTGCCTTTTGTTCACTCCCTTCCACACTGGGTGTGGGAATTCACTGAAAGCTCAGCAAAACCCACCACCTCTGCCACACCCCCGCCCCCCGCTCAAGTTGAACTACAAACCCACACATCAGACCCAGGTTAGCAATCTAACAGTGCCTGAAATTGAGCGTTTAAACATTAAAACCAATCAAGCCCAAAGAACCTAACTTGAAATGAAGAGGTGTTTAAAAGAAGTAAGCTGAGGTACACCGAGAAAAACAACTTAAATTATTAAAGTGGAGTTTTCACCATGCAGGAAAAATGTTCCAATAATGTCAGATTAAAAATGTAAATCTATTTACCATCCAGATGGGTTTTATGAGAGCTCTTATTAAAATCAGCTGCCTACCTGTTTGTGAAAGAGAATTTGTTACTTAGGGAAGGTAGTCAGACCCAGGCATGCTGGAATCATTTTCTCACATTTGTCACTGACTGAATAGCTCCTGTGACTTCTGCTTTGTCAGTTAATTACTGTGTAAACTTTCCCACTGAAAATGGAGGTCTTATTCAGTGTTGTGTTTTTTTTCCTGTTTTTTTGTTTGTTTGTCTGTTTGTTTTTGAGATGGAGTCTCGCTCTGTCGCCCAGGCTGGAGTGCAGTGGCTCGACCTCGGCTCACTGCAAGCTCCGCCTCCCGGGTTCACGCCATTCTCCTGCCTCAGCCTCCCGAGTAGCTGGGACTACAGGCGCCTGCCACCGCGCCCGGCTAACTTTTTGTATTTTTAGTAGAGACGGGGTTTCACCGTGTTAGCCAGGATGGTCTTGATCTCCTGACCTCGTGATCCGCCCGTCTCGGCCTCCCAAAGTGCTGGGATTACAGGCGTGAGCCACCGCGCCCGGCCTGTTTGTTTTTTTGAGACAAAGTCCCAAAGTCTCGCTCTGTTGCCCAGGCGGGAATGCAGTGGTGTGATCTCGGCTCACTGCAACCTCCGCCTCCTGGGTTCAAGCGATTCTCATGCCTCAGCCATCCAAGTAGCTGGGATTACAGGTGTGCGCCACCATGCCCAGCTAATTTTTGTATTTTTAGTGAAGATGAGGATTTCATCATGTTGGCCAGGCTGGTCTCGAATGCCTGACCTCAAGTGATCCACCCGTCTTGGCCTCTCAGAGTGCTGGGATTACAGGGATGAGCCACTGCACCCGGCCTTAGTGTTGTGTTTTTTTCTGAATCCAAGTGACAAATGTTCATGTTGTCTAAAGCGGATTTCTTCCAATTCATTTATTGCCTTCCTCTTGACCCCGTAGTGCATTTGTAATTCCGAAATTATGACATTAATATCACTTCCATATCAATGAACTTTGTGGCTAGGTTATATGGTTAAGAGAGCTTTGAGGCAGAATTAGTCAGACGGACAAACCAGGAGGGAAAAAAAGTCCTTCATAAGTCAGTGATGGACAAGAAGACTTATTTTCAACTATGATGCAAGAAACTCTAAAGGGTCATGTGTTCATTCATGAAATAAAATATTATCTATATCAGCTCTGTGTAACAGAAATGTGCTGTGAGCCCCCTATGGAAGCCATAAATGAATTTAAAATTGTCTAGGAGCCACATAATAAAGGCAAAAAAAGGTCAGTGATAATTTTAACATTGTTTTAGTTAATTCTATGTATTCCAATACTATATTTCAATATGTGATCAATATAAATCCTACTGAGATCTTTTACATTCTTTTTTGTATTAAGTGTTTGAAATCCAGTTTGCATTCTATAGTTAGAGCATATCACAGTTGAGGATAGCCACATCTCAAATGCTCAATGTCAGAAGTAGCTCATGACTACAGTACTGCATTCTGCAGATCTATGCAGTTCAATGACAGCTTTCCCCATCAAATTGACAGACCAAGAATAGGTTTATACGTGTAATAAATCTACCTTTTTTTTCCAATTGAGAAAGAAAATGAAATGTGACTATGGGAAAACCTGGCCAAAATTTCTTTTGCTACACCGCAGGTTAAATTTCTTTTTCGTATCATTGTTCCTTGGTTTCAGGTCTGGTCATATATGAGAAACCATCCTTTTAAGGGGGTCGATGACTTCATTCAAGGGACAATAAAACTAAGGCATTAAAATAAATAACCAACTGCACATTTTGAAAAATGAGGGGTAAAAATGTCATTGTTCCAGATGGTGCAAAATTTTCATTAATAAATGTCAGCAGCTCTCTTTTCTGCAAGCTTGTGACTATATTAAACATGAATTACAAGAACTCTGTTGGTTCCCAGCAGTATTTTTCTGTAGATTAGTCTGACAATTTAAAAATATATAGATACATTTGGCAGCTCTGGGATGACTTTAATTTCTAGCTGAAAGAACTCCCATGCTCAGCATGTTTTAGGGGTGGGTGGAGGCTACAACAATTAGATGCATCCTGAAAACTTTTCTAGTTTTCAGTTTTCTAGTTTGTAATTGCATTACAAAATAAATCAAGTTCTGTTTGACATGCTGAACATCTTGAGCTTTCTAGTTCAAACCCAGTGAACACATTGTCTTCAAAGCTGCAAATACATTTTGTGTTTTACACATTGGGGATTATTTTGCTGTAGTAGGCAGCATCGTTTGGCATGGTATTGTGGGAACCTTTTAGAATTAATAGGATCTGCTTCAAATCTCAGTTATTCACTGGATTATTCAGGGAAAGTCTTTAATTCTCTGAGCCTGAGATTCCCCATCTGTGTAAAAGAGATAATAATGTCTATCTCAAAGATTATTGTAAAAATTAAATGTGATCACAAATATACAATGCCAGAAGCAGACACTTGATTAATGACAGTCCTCTGTCCTTGTCTTTCTCAGGGTAACTGGTAAGTAAGATTCAATGATGTTAAGTATTCACAGACCTGATGTTTGCTGTAAGGCTTTGTATTAGTTGTCTTTTGCTAAGTAATAAATTAGCTCAAAACTCAGTGGTTTGAAACAACAAACATATATAATACTGCAGTTTTTCTGGGTTGGGAATCTGGGCACAGCTTAGTTGGGTGCCTTTGCGTTAAGGTCTGTCATGAGGTTTTAGTAAAGCTGTTGGCCAGGGCTGTAATTTCATCTGAAGGCATGACTGGGGAAGATCTGCTTCTAAACCCACTTCTGTAGTTGTTGGTGGGATTTGGTTCTTTGTGAACTCTTGGGTTGAGGGCCTTAATTCCTCACTGGCTGTGGACTGAAGGCCTTTACAGTTCTTTATCACATGAGCTTTTCTGTAGGCAGTTCACAACATGGCAGCTAGCAATAGAAAGAGAGAGAAAGACCAACGATAGGAGCCAGAGTCTTCTTGCAACCTAATCTTGGAAGAGACTGTCCCCCTGCTTTTGCCATATTCTGTTTGCTAGAATTGAGTCACTAGGTCCAGCAACACTCAAGGGAATGGAATTGCACAAGGGTGTGAATATCTGGTGATGGGGATCATTAGGGCTGTCTCAGAGGTTGCTGACAGCAGGTTTTTCTCCCCCTTTTTTCTTTTCCAAATCAATGTCAAGCAATACAGCAGGCTTTTTCTGCAGCTTTAGCCTTCGTGTTTCCTGGCTTTACTCCTCCCTCACATGTAGGTTCTAAGTCTGTAATACAAGTAAATCGCTGAAAATACAGGAGTTCTACAATAAGGAACTCTGCTAAATGCTTCGCATAGCCCTTATGACATCATACACCCTTATATTATATGCCCTTACATTATATGCTCTTATGACACTATATGATGTGGTCATTTGTTAATTTAATACTCATCTACATCTCAATTATACTATCAGCTCTCTGAGGACAGGGAATTGGTTTTGTGCACTGCAGGAATCCTCAGCCCACAACAGTGTCTGGCACAGAGTGCCAGACAATAACTGTTTGCCAGATAAATAAAGGAATGAGAAGGAGTCCTTTTGCTTCATACAACAACCCTACGAGGTGGGTACAGTTCTTAGGCTCATTTCACAGGAAATTGAGACTCAGAGATAAACTGAGTTTCTCAGCCTTACATAGCTAGGAAGTAGTGGGACCTAGGAGCCCAGGTATATCAAGCCACCTCAAAGCCCATTCTCTTAGTTACCTGAGTCTGTGGCCTCCTGATTTCATGTTGGGGGTAGAAAGTGTGTGTGTGTGTGTGTGTGTGTGTGTGTGTGTGTGATGTATTTGTGAGGGACTCAGTGATCTTCCTTGCTTCTCAGTAGGCAATTTCCACCACCCACTATAATTTGGAGTAGAATAAGCCTTACTTGGCTGAATCCTCAAGTGAATTTCTATTTTCTTCACATTTTGGAGAGAAGAATGAAAATCGGATGAAGGGAAGAGAGAGCAGAGAACAAGAAATATGGAACCATAGAAACCATGAGTCACAGAAGCGACTGGGGGAGTCGAACGTCTCCTACTATCTCTGCTTGATTTTTATGAAGTGAATGAAGCTAAGGCAGACTTGGTATCAGTAAACTCTTTGTAGGTAAGGTTTTTTTTTTCCCTTGGTCCTTCTAGTGTCCCTGCTCCTTTTATCTTCTTGCCAGTTGCCACATGTTCCTACTCTTACTCAAGTTTAAATATTTTTTTTTGAAAGTTTGAAAGGTCTGCATCTTAGGTGCTTTGTGAGAGAGGTAATGATACTGACAATTAAAAAAAAACCTGTGATAACAAAACTAACATATATTGAGTGCTTACTATGTACTAGGCAAGATTCTAAGTGTTTCCCATGTACTAATTTATTTAAAAGATCCTATAGAACCATTAAGGGTTCTATTCCAGCTCACCGAAAGATCAATCATATGTTAGCGAATGGTACAGTCATCCAAAGACTTTACTGGGGCTGGAGGACCTGCTCCCAAGATGGTTCACTGCAAGGCTGGCAAGACAGCAGGAAGCTCAGTTTCTTTCCACGTAGACATATCCACAGGGGTGCTTGAGTGTCCTTACAACATGGTGGCTGGCTTCCCCAAGACAAATGATCAAAGAGAACAAAGAAGAAACTGCTATGTCCTTTTTGACTCAGTCTTGGAGTTATCTACTGTCACTTCCACAATATCCATTGGTCACATATCAGCCCCATTCAGTGTGGAAGGACGCTGCACAAAGGCATGGATGCTAGAAGGTGAGAATCTTTGACAGCCATCTCAGAAGCTAGCTTCCACAACAGTTGCCTTGTAGTGTGTACCACAACCACACAAAAGCTAATGTTTCTTGAGCAATTACTACGTGCAAGGTACCATGCCAGAGACTTTATATACATTATCTTTTTAAATCCTGGACAGCAACCCTAAGATCCAGGTGATACTGTAATCCCCATTTTACAGATAAGGAAACTAGGACTCAGAGAGGCTAATAACTTGCACAAAGTCACAGAGCTAGTTTGTGGCAAGTGAAATGAGCATAGGAGCAGATCTCAGACACACCACAAGTTCAGTTTGTGCTATTTTCACCTGTAATGTTGCAGGGGCTGCTGTGGGGAGTAAATGAGAAAAGGTTTGCAAACTACAGAGCATTGTATGGAGGCCCACAGAGAGACGACATTCTTTCTTCCCTCCTTCAGCAATGTGAAATCGTGTCAGAAGCACACACGCATGGTCAGAGTGTCTCTTGGTAAATAAGAGACATAAAGCACTTTGTTTTTGATGTTTATTAAACCAATCTTGAAAAAGATTGATTGGCTCCATAGGACCTAAACGATTAGCACTGAAACCTCTCACATTTCCTGGAAACTGAATGTCTTCTGCTTGGAATTCTAAAGAACTGGGAAAAAGGAGAGTAATAAAGTATAAAGAATAGTTTCATCTCCTGCCCAGCTTATATGGTGAGGAGGAGGATGGCAGTGACTTAGTATAATTATAAAAACAACAGTTGGGCCAGGCACGGTGGCTCACACCTGTAATCCCAGCACTTTGGGAGGCTGAGGCAGGCGGATCACGAGGTCAGGAGATCGAGACCAGCCTGGCCAACATGGTGAAACCCCTGTTTCTACTAAAAATACAAAAATTAGCTGGGCATGGTGGTGGGCGCTTGTACTCCCAGCTACTCGGGAGGCTGAGGCAGGAGAATCCCTGGAACTCGGGAGGCGGAGGTTGCAGTGAGCCGAAATGTGCCACTGTGCTCCAGCCTGGGCGACAGAGTGAGACTCTGTTTCATAAATAAATAAATAAATAAATAATAACAGTTGACCTTAAATAAGGCTTTACATTAGTCCAAATGATTTCAAAGACATTAACATATTTAAAAGCGTGTGTGCCTGTGTGTATGTGAGAGAGAGAGAATGAGAGAGAGAGTCAGAGTCAAACTTGCGAAGTAAGGAAGTTGATGTGTCCAAAGAAACCTGAGGAAACAAGAACTATAGCAGTGGGTCAGTTGCATTATCTTTCCATATCCCTAATGTTTGGAGGCAAATGAGCAGCTGTAGGAGAAATTATTTGCTTATCTGCCTCCTCAGATATTACTATCAAAGGCAGGAGGCCTCTTCCCAGCAAGCTTCCTGGAACAATGCACATACCCACATGCACAGGACATTTTGCATAAAACTTTAAGGGCTTTAAAATTCCTTCAAGCCCATGGGACGATCTCCTTAATACTCATCAATCCCAGGATAAAAGCCCTGAATGCCAAATCATTTAGATAATTGATTTATATTTTCCATATATACTACAAACTATGGAACTTGTTAAACTTTCCTCCCTCACATCACATTTTCTCATTACCTTGAACCATCACTGGTATTTTTAAATTTTGACCTGATCCATTTTAGCCTTTATGTTTCCAGACTACAGCAGGCAATTACAAAGTAAAGTAATTGAATCTTAACACCCTTGAGGATTTCTCCAGGGCATCCCAAAACCTGATGCAGGCATCCCTTTTATAACCGCCTCTGTACCCATACCTTCCCCTTTCTTTCAGCCAGGTGGTGTTTGTATAAATAAACTTAACCCTTTTGAGGGGTGGATTTTAGGGATGCAGTTCTATTGTTTTGACAAATGTATACAGCTGTGTAACTACCACTATAATCAAGATTAGAACAGTCGCACTGCCCCCAAAAGTTTTAATTTACTGATCCATTTATCAATTGATGGACACTTGAGTTGTTTCCAGTTTTTGGCAATTATTCGCATTAGTCTTTTGCTTTTGCTTTTTTTGGGTGGGGGGGTCAGAGACAGTGGAGCACAAAAGTGTCATCCCCTTCTTCCACCATCTAAGTCTTTTGGGGCTTTTCACCAGTGCCCTCTGGAAGCAATTGCATTGGTGCAGCTATATTTTTTGCATTTGGGTATCTGCCTTTCATGACCTTTTCCTTTTTTTAATTTTATTTTTTCCAGATTGGGTCCCAAACGTTCAACAGGTCAAGGTGGACACTATGCAGACAAAATAACTCATGTGGTCCACGCTGTGTGCATGGAAGGTGTCAGCTGCTCTTACCTGTGGCTCCCGGATCATCAGCCTTGGAATCAGCCACGATGTTGTTAAAAATGCAGAATCTCAGGCTCCACGCCACATCTACTGAACCAGAGTCAGTATTTTAACAAGATCGTCAAGTGTGCCGGATGCATATTAAAGTTTGAGAAGCACTGGTATTCCACACTCGCTACTAAAAATATACTACAATTTTCTCATAAGATTTGGCCCTTTATTTTAACTTTTTCTCTCTCAGTAGTAAACTCACTTTGTAGTTTGAGTAAAGAACTCAAGTTTTGGTCTGGGCGCTGCATCTCGCTGGGTGTGGAAGCAAAGGCAGAAATGAGAGGGACAAAAGGAAGCAGATAACAGAGCCCAGGCTGTTAGAAGATCCCCGCGGCCAGACCCGGAGGCGACGAGAGATCGAAAGGCTGAACCCTTCGCCCCGCTCGGCGGCCCCTCGGAGTCAGGACACCCAGGGTAACATGCGGGTGGCCACGCGCAGCCCAAGCGCTTGCAAAACTTAGCGGGGCCGGGCCGGGGCCGGGCCCGGGGCGAGCGGGAGGGAGGAGGGACAGGCGGGAGGGCGGGGCCGGCGCGGCGAGGGGCGGGGTCAGCGCCGAGGCCGCGGGGGCAGCGACGGCGCCGGGCAGCGGGAGCGGCGGCCGCGCCATGTGGCTGCTGGGGCCGCTGTGCCTGCTGCTGAGCAGCGCCGCGGGTGAGTCGGGGGGCGGCCGGCGAACTTCCCGTGAGGCGCGGGGCGCGGGGCGCAGCGGCCGGGTGCCATCGCGTCCCCTCCCGGGCGCAGGCCGCTCTCCGGGCGTGGGTGTGCGCGGAGGGCGGACCCCGGCGCCGGGCTGGCCCGGACCCTGCCGAGGGGCCGCCGCGGGGTGCGCGCCGTCCTATTGTGCGGGCGTGCGCGCCGGGTCGTGTTGTGCTGTGTGCGCGGGCGGAGCTCTGTGTGCAGTCCGGGTCTGGGGAGCCCGGCGGCTGCCCGGATTGGGCGTAGCTCGAGTGTGGCTGTGTGTGTGTGTTGTGTGTGCTGAGGAACGGAGGCGGGGAGAGGAAAGGAGAGGAGAGAACTCTTCCCTGGTCTCATCTTCCCAGACGCCTGGGCGCGCGCGGCTGCATTAGCCTCCTCTGGGCCTCTTCCCGAGTCTCTGGCGTTGCACTCCGTGCCTCAGTTTCCCCACCTGCACCGCGGAGAGAGTAGCAAAGCTGCTTCCTTTCATTCCTCTCTGGGACTGCTTGGTTTGGGTAAAGTGAGTTGAAGCAGGGCCGGTTCTGGGAATTCTTCATTTTTCCCACTGATCCTGGGAACCGAAGCTTTATTTAAGACGTCTGACCACCCTACTTGCCCCGCGATGGGCGCCCTGACCGGCGAGGGGCCCTGGGAGAGGACACGGGGCTTCATCCGGCGGCCCTTTGAACCTGGCATCACCACCGCGTGTGCATCCCGGGGCCTGGACCGTAGCAAGCCTCCTTCCCTTCCAGACAGCGTGTTGTTCCCAGGAACTTTTCTGCTGATGTGGGCATGATCCGAATTCCAGCCTGGGAGCTCTTCCTCCTCTGCCCCTGCCCGCCGCCCACAGCTGTCAGCTGTCCCTCCTGGGCTGGGCCCGCCCTTGGCCCCTTGACGTTTATTTCTGGGCATCTGATGCCCAGAATGTGGGTGACAGGGCCCAGTAAACTTTCTTCAGCAGAATCTTGCTTGCCTGGTGTTTGTGCCATCCACATGTCTAATAACTGCCTTATTTTGCCAAGTGCTTCTAGCAGCTTGGCTGTCGAGGTGTCTTTGGTGGTGTGTGGGTTTGCTAAGTTGAGGCTCACTTCATTCTTAGCTGTGCCTTGGAGGTATGAATGCGTTAAAGGGAAATCTCCTCTCTTCCTTGATGTCCCTGATCCTGGGCATCCTCACAGCCCACTGGGCAGCCTTTCCTGCTCTCAGACCCATGACATTATCTCCACTCCTCTGATACCCCATTTAGATGCTTGTGGGTTTGCTGGGCTTCCAGGGAGGGGCTAGACCTCCTGGTGACTGCTGTGGATTTTTAACCAGGTCTGGGTGAGAGTGCCCTTAAATTAGTCCACCTGGGGAGAGTTCTCACAGGACAGTGGTCAGCCAGGAGCAGGTGTGAATTGTTTGGAGGCTGTTAGAGCAGGTCGATTTCCAGGGCGTCTACAGACATGAAGACCTGTTTGGATTCACAAATTCAATTTGTGTAGCTGTGGTGTGTCCCCTCATAGCACCTGAGAAGGACAGTATGGAAGCTGGCTCTTGTGTGTGTCCTGGGAGAGCCACTGTGGCCAAATGGAAACTTATTTATTGCATCTCCCAGTTGGTACTGGGTTGCTTTAGTTGAGTCTCCATCTCTGTAAAAATAGTTGTAAAGTTAATTTTGTCCCTGTCTGGTCAGCAGTGGCTATTTAATGTGTGTGTGTACATCTAAAATAGGGCTAAAATAAATAAAATGGTCATAGTGGGGAGTGGACGGGTAGGGGGAGGAATAGCCCAACTGTCCCTAGTGAGTTTTCCATTATCTGTGGGCTTTGAGTTACCTTTACAGTTGCTGCCTTAGAAACATCTAGGCAGGTTGGAGTGTGTGCATCTTTCATGTTACGTTAAGTGTCATCTTTTTAGCATGGATTTCACTTTGACCCAAGTGTTGCCAGAAACAGGGCTGGTCATTTTTCCTAATGTCAACCAGATGCCCCTGGGCTCCCATCCCATAAGAAAAGCCTGTTTGGTTCAGTTTGGGTTTCATAGCCAGACTAGAGACCCTACCCCTCCATCCTATAGCCTATGCTTCGATCCTCTTCTGGGAAGTTGATAAAACAAGAGAGATTGTAAAAGCCAAGACTTTGGATTTCTGTCTCCATCTGATAGTCTGTGAAAGAATCCCGGGGTCAAGGTTGAACCGTAGTTAGAGTCCTGAGTCTTTGTGGGGCTGGAAAGCCGCTGACATTCCAAGAGCAGTTTGGAGGCCTTTTTTATTCAGGAACCTTCTCAGACACCTTTCGTATTTTTTTCTTCCTTTGTTTTTATTTGTGTTAGGGAAGTGAAGCATTGATTTTCACCATTGCTATTTTTTAATGTATCCTGCGAGAGAGACTCAGCCCAAGTCACGTCGTCTGATGTCCAGTTTTCCTGCATGTGGGTGGACTCTGGGTTTAAGTGCGTAGGGCTCCAGTCATTTCTAAAGGCAGCCATGCTGGATGGTGGTCCGTCTTCTCACCTCCTCCAGGACTGACCTTTGCCTAGACTTCCTGACATTCTCTATCAGTGAAAAGGCTCGATTTTCCCAGGAGTGAGTATTGACCTTTTCTCCTGGAAAGATCTGCTTAACGGTGTGAGGGGCGGGTTTTAATGTTTTTAACTAGCTGAGTAGCTGTGCACGGCTCTCAGCACAGCTCAGCTCGGGAAGATGAGGCCTAAAAGAGGCCTTGTACACCAGAGTACAAATAAACACACCTTGTTGCTTTTCATCTTCAAAGAGATGTGACTAAGGCTCCCTACTGGGGTGTGAGATGTTTTTTCCTGACAGCCGACTTAGGCCATTTACTCTGGGATAAGTGGGGGAGGGAGAGAGATGTGAGTAGGAGAGGGTGGGGTGGTAAGTTCTCGGCCTTGAAGAGTGGTTTAGACACCTTTCAGCTAGTCTGCAGGATAAATTGAAAGTGCACTTGTATTGTCACCTTTGTAAAGCAGTTTAGAGAATTTGGAGTTTAGGAACACTTATAATCAACTAATTTCATATTAAAGAATTGGCCTTAAGCCAGAGTAATGGCTCACACCTGTAATCCCAGCACTTTGGGAGGCCAAGATGTGTGGATCACTTGAGGTCAGGAGTTTGAGACCAGCCTGGCCAACATGGTGAAACCGTCTTCTCTACTAAAAATACAAAAATTAGCCAGGCGTGGTGACGTGTGCCTGTGATCCCAGCTACTCCGGAGGCCGAGGTGGGAGAACCACTTGAACCTGGGAGGCAGAGGTTGCAGTAAGCCAAGTTCGCGCCACTGCACTCCAGAGCAAGACTGCCTCAATTAAAGAAAGAAAGAAAGAAAAAAGAATTGGCCTTTACAACCTTGCCTGTTTGTGTGGGCAAGGGAAAGAGAGGGAACCCACTATTAGTGAAGCATCTCCTGTGTGTGAGATGCTTTGCTCGTTACTTTAAGCACATGATCCCATTGAAACTTGCCAAGGATATCATGTGGCAGGAAATCATTGTGTGGTTCAGGAGAGATTGATAATACCCAGGGTACCACAGTAAAGGCTGAAGCCTAGATTCTAACTTAAGCTTCTCCTTGTCCCCAACCTGGGCTGTTCCCACTCTGTTTCCAGGCTTCCTGCACCATGCTTCCGTGCCTTTCCTCCACAGTGCTCTTGCAAATTGACACAGTGAGATTGTTTACATGAATGCTCGCCCTCCCCAAATCTGTTCACTTTGTGGTCACTGCCCAGGAGTTATTCAGTAGAGACATCAGCTTTCTCTGCAGGACACTTTGGTGTTCATGGTAAATACATAAAATACATCTCAATCCTTATGTGAAGATGAAACTTTTTCAGGATAACTCTGGTCCTTTTGCTGTGTGCGTGGGTGAGTGACAAACACTAGGCGGGGAGATGATACCAGCCAGGGTTCGATTTCTTGACCCGAATTGTAGTTACATGGGGGTTCGTTTTCATTCTTTGAGCTCTAAATTCATATTCCCCCCTTAAAATGTGTTTATTGTATTTTAGAATTAAAAATATAAGGTACTTTCCACCGTGGACATGCTTTGGAGTGATGGAACTGTTTTTAGCTATGGGATTGCCCCAGGGACGGATCTATTTTTGGTTGTTGGGTTTTCTTGTTTGTTCTTTCCCCTCTTTCTGTCTGAGAAATATTTAGGAAATGCTTGGACCGTTCTAACCGTGCAGTTTTGTTGTTGTTGTTATGCCAGTGCCTCTACCTGACAACCAGGGAGATTTTTAAGTTGGCTGATCGTGTGTGTGTGTGCGCGCGCGCGTGTGCGCATATATATGTAACTGCCTTCTATTGTGAAAAAATCTACTCACTTGGATGCTAAAGAGTATCTTGAAGACGTTTGCTGGGAGAGCAGCCAGGTACTTTTGATATGCCATATTTGCTTGTCACATCATTGGCTTGATGTTTAATATGTCTTAAGATAGTACGTGGACTTTTATGACAGAGTAACTGCTTGGTCGGGGGAGAGCAAAAGTTTACTTGGGGTAGGATTCTTTAAGGCTTTTGGAGGTGGTTGCAGAGATGGGGTTAGTCTCAGGCAGGGTTTCTCAGCCTTGGTACCAACGACACCTTGGCCTGGGTAGTTCTTTGTTGTGGGGGTTGTCCTGTGCATTGCGGGATGGTCACAGGAGCATCACTAGTTCTCGATGCCTGTACTGGCTTCCTCTTCACCCACAGTGGTGACAGCCAAAAATGCCTCCCGACATTGCCACGTTGCCCCTAGTTGAGAACCCCTGGTCTAGCGTGAGCAAGTGTCCTTGCCATGCATCTTGAGCATTATTATTGTGCATCCTGAGTGTGTCTTCTGGATGCTGGGGGTCAAGATGCCATCCTACTCCCAAGGGCCTCTGGGCTTTGGCTTTATGTTTTGTAGCCACACAGTTCCATGGGAAAACCCATTCTTCACCAGAAATGCCCTCAGCACTGACCCTTTCCCTCTCGCTTTCCTCTTGTGTCAGAGTGAAAACTTCTGGAATTTTCTATACGTGGTTTCCTTGGGAGAGACATGTGCAGAGAAAGCAGGTGACAGGCAGGTGACAGCTGACACCAAAAGCCACCTGGTTCCCTGAATGTTAAACCTGGGAGGTTCACCAGCCCTGAGGACTATAGGAGCACAAGCTGCCAGATTGCCTTGGAAGTCTTGTGTTGAAATCCTAACCCTGGAAGTTCCCCTTCCTCCACTCCACAGAGTAGGTATTGTTCTTCTCGGCTCCCCTTTCCCTCCCCATAATTCCTTCTCCCTTGCCATCAAAAGGCCTTACAACTTGATTCGTTCTGCAGGCGCTTGGGAAAATCATCTCTACTGGCGGCAAGCTGTGTGTGTGTGTGTTTTTAGAAGTTTTCATCTTACACTTTTTTCTCTAAAGTCTCTTTGTTGCTCTGTATCGCTTTATAACACTTCAGTTCCTTTAAGACACCTTTCCTTCCAGCTGTCGTTTTGCCTTGCTCTGTTCCAAACCTTCCTTAAGAATTGTACTTCCACCTCTCTTCAGACTAGCCACATAACTTATCTGCAGCTGTCTTCTTTTGGGCATGAATTCACAGGATGCAAGGTGGCACCCAGAGGAGGACGATGGCTTCCTGGGGAGAAGTGCACATTGTTTCAGTTCAGGCCCATTTACCCGAAACCGTGCCCTCTTGGAAAAGCCTTCTCTAGTGAGGAGCTCTAGCTTCCTGAGTGTGCAAATGTCATTTTCTTTGTCTTTGGATAATTAGAAATTTCTTAATATTTTATTTGGTCGTTTGTCATTGTGCCATCATCTCTGCAACACCCAGGCACTGTGTCTATTTCCAGGGGTAGGCAAAGCCATGTAAAACTTGTTCTTTGCCCTTGAAGACCCAAATGACCCACTGATGGAAATGGGATTGTTGACCTTCTTCGCTATCTGGGAAGGGTAGAGGCTCTCCGCCAGTGTTATCTCAGAGGCATTTCTAAACAGGATATGTACTGATGGATCTTGGACCTTGATGGGAACACAGAGCTGTGAAGATGTCACGGTGCCCAGGCAAACATGGGTATTGCGTCTTCAGGGATATTTAATCAATGTGTCATTCTTGAACAGGTTTCAGAGGTGATGACACATGTCCTAGTCTGCTTCTTTAGCTTTCAAGATAAAATACTGGTATACGTGTATTGGTGCTCTGTGACTTTTCTAGCTCTAGGCTTCTGAGGTTTGAGCTGCAAATGTCTTCTGTGGCTTTTGGACAATAGCCTTCTTTACCTCATGGTCATACACAGTATATATGTGTGTGCATGTGTGTGTGTATACCCTGGTTATATATATACTGTATATGTAAAACCTCTCTTACCTTCTAAATCCTACTAGATTGAAAACTCCTTGAGGGACTGGGATCGTATATTAAATGTCTATGATACTTTTTCTTTTGTGGTGTCTAGAAGAGTAAGAGTGGCTCCCATTCATTGAAGGTTTACTCTGTCTGGCAGGGTGGCAAGCACAGTATGTGTCTTATTTTGTTGTAAACTTCTTGAATTACAAACACTGCAAAAATAATACACGGGGGCCAGGCGCAGTGGCTCATGCCTGTAATCCCAGCACTTTGGGAGGACGAGGTGGGCGGATCACAAAGTCAGAAGATCGAGACCATCCTAGCTAACATGGTGAAACCCCGTCTCTTCTAAAAATGCAAAACGTTAGCCAGGAGTGGTGGCATGCACCTGTAATCCCAGCTACTTGGGAGGCTGAGGCAGGAGAATCACTTGAACCCGGGAGGTGGAGATTGCAGTGAGCCGAGATTGTGCCACTGACTCCTGCCTAGGTGACATAGTGAGACTCTGTCTCAAAAAAAAAAAAAAAAATACACAGACTGAGTACGTGCTTATGATATAAAATTCATACAAATTAGAAGTAATGGCAATAATAAAACATTAAAATCTTCCTTCAGCTTCCTTTCCCATTTCTCTCCCCTCCCTTAAGTAACTACTGTGAATTGTCTGGTATATATCAATTTAGCTTTAACATGGATTTATAATTATATACAGGTACACACACAGAGAGACATAATTTAATGAGCTCCTTCTTGTCCCTATTTGTAGTTTTTTGGCTGGCTTTTTAATTCAAGTACTATATTTCATCAATTTTATTTTGAGCCGTGTGAATGGGTCACATCTGTCTCCTGTTGTTTAGACATTTCAGTTATTCCCAAGCAATTTGGCAGTTTCCCTCACCTTCCCTTGCTTTGCTCGGCTCTTGAACAGACACCGCTTTTGCTGCTATCTCAGAAGCACAGCTGATACACCTTCAGTTATTTGCGTTTTCCTCTTTTAATTCTGTTAAAGTTCTGGCCTTTGCTTTGCAAGAAAATGTGGAATTATGGTAATTTCTTGCAGTGAGAGATATTTGCTTCACTATTATCAAATTCATGCTGTTTCCCTGCCTCTTTGTGTATACACAAATGTGTTTAATTTTTCATTTCAATGCCACATTTTAACATCATCTTTTGAAGGACATTCTAAATAGCAGGTCAGTTCAAACTGTGCAGCACCAGCCATGCACCTAACTGGAGGGAAGTGACGAAATAGGAACAGCTGTGACCAGGTTTACCCAGGCACTGCCAGTGACCAATAAATCACAGCTTCCGCCCACCCCGTGCTTTTAGAAGATGCAGCTGGCCATTAGGTACATCCTGATGTCAGAGATGTTACAACATCAAATAAAAGTGTCTTCTTGGCCATCTTTCTTTCTGCTCTTATATACCTACCCATTCTTTTAAAAACAGCTTTCTGGTGTGTGTACATACTATAATTTATTTAATGCTTTCTCTGCTGGTGGATCTTATTTCATTTTCAGAGCAGTTTATTCAGGTGGGTAGTATGCTTTACTATTTTATAGATGAGGAAACTAAAAGGTTCAGTAACTTTCCTAAACCTTCGACCAGTAAGAGATTGTTTCAGAATTGGCACGTGGGTCTGTGTGACTTAGACTTGGTCTCTTAACCACTGGGCCTGCTGCTTTGGTATAGAATAGAAATCCAAGTCTGTATGTGTTGGGAGAAGAATCGCACTGTCTACCTTGTGCTGGAGAATTCCAGCATTGCATAGGGATGTCAATATTGACTCCATGCTTATCGTGTTGGATAGAATGATTTGTTACCGAGAGCCATTGGAGTGGGGGGCATCTCAAGTTGATTCTACTCAAATGGCCTGTCTTTGGCAGATGGAAACTGCTGTTCTGCTGTTCTCCTATGTGGAGAACGTATCAGTATAGGTGTTTAAATTGGCTTTTGCAGAGACTCAATTTATTAAACAAAAATAAGAATAAACAAGTTATTTCAGCACCATGACACTTGCCTTTGAATATATTAATGATGGAGACAATTTCCCTCCCCCCTTTATGGGAATATTTTGTTAGAATACCAACCAAAAGCAATTTCTTTTCAGCACTTCCCTCAAATAGTGCTGGGTGCCAAGTAGAAGGGCCCACTGTTCAAAAAGTCTGGAAGTATATTTTCTAGACAAAGATACAGTACTGATGATAATGCCTTATATCGAAAGAGAAATTAAAGTATTTTTAAAATTACTTTCTGACCCTGAGCTTAAGCTTATATGGTCCATGTATAAGAGAACGTTTCCTGAACTAGAGATTGATGTTCTTTATTGTGGAAGCTGAAATTTTAATATGTTGCTCCAGAAAGAAACTAGAAATGATTGGCCCCACCTTGTTGCTTCAAACTAAGGGGCTCTTGTGAGAAAGTAGGCAGTGGTGCCTTGTGAGAAAGTAATGCCACAGGCCTGTAAACTGTTAGCTACAGGCAGAGCAGCGTGAACCCCAGGATTTTAAACTTACTCTCAAGGCCTTTCCAGAGACCTGAGAACCAGACTCTCCTTTTATTGAGTCATTGTGATATCAAGAGATGGGTGATAAATTGGGTGAATTCGTTGTTGCCCAAATCCAACTGTGATTTTTGACAGACAAATAGCTCAGTGTGCAGACGATGTTGTCTCTGTCCTGGAGAGCGGCCACAGGGAGGGAGGGCAGGCCCTTTAGCTTACTCTGGAACAGGCCTTGGGCATCCGGGTGCTGCAAGGATGTGGAATTTATGAATAACTTGATTTAGAAGACTTGCAAACCTAAGGTGCCAGTGTTCCAGGTGGCAGTGGGAGACTTATGTGTTTGTTGGCATAGAGAAATGAAAGCGTAAAGGGTGTTTAATTTTATTGCATTAAAAATCGCTTCTCATTATTATAAGACCCAGTGAGTTTGGCTTGGCGAACGTCAGAAGTGTGTCCTCTTTGATGGCATTACTGGAACATTTTCCTTCAGCTTTAGCCTTGAATCAGAGCAGTGTTCTCCAGGCGTCGTTAAACTAATTGGACATGGCTGAAAAATGAGCCCTAGTCACACTTGTAGTTCCACAGTCTGTTGAAAAAAGCCTCTTGATTGATTTGGAAAGTTCTAAATTTAACTTGTTTTTTTATTATAAAAATAAAATTGGGGGAATTTGGGGAGGGGAAGAGTGATTAGCAACATAGGGTATTTCATCAGAGTTAAAGCTGTAAAGAATGGTTGATGCTAAGAGAAACCAGAACAGAACTAAATAAGGTGTTTCAAAAACAGATTGATAAAAACATTGGCATAAGCTTGATTAAAAAGTATGATACTAGCAAGTGAGCCCAGCCGGCAGGAACCTGGGGAAGCAGGATTGGAGTGAGTTGATGCTTACTACTGTAAAAGAGATGAAGTTGGAAAGAATGACTTTTACATTAAGAATATTTGGTATTAATGAAAGATAGAACTAATCTTGTAGATGTTACAGTGTAACAATAAACATCGGTGGATCCTATGAAGGGCAGTGGTGACATAATAAAGGTTTAGCATACCCAGATTTCATTTATGTTATTCAAGTAAATGATAATGACAATACAAGAAAAGCTAACAGATGTCAAAAATATACTAGGGTTCAGTTTTTGAATAATAAGCACACCAGAACAGTCAGAGATGGTACAAAATATGAATATATATATATATATATATATATTCAGAGAAAGGAACACTGCCTAGAATTGAAGGGCAACATCAGCATCTTTTAAAAGTACCCATAAAATGTGACTTGGCAACAATCCTGAACAGAAAAAAGAATTCTCCTGTTTTCCTGTGTGACTAAACCTCCATGAGGCGGGATGGAGTCTATTGTGTTTTTGATGTCTATCTTATTTGTTGTTATACTCCAGAACCTGGTTCAGTGCTTGGCATAGTGTCAGGCACACAGTAGGATTTCCTCTAAGTTACCTACAAGGAGGAATGAAGGGGATCACTAAAGACATGTCTATGACTTTGAAAAAGAGACGGAATTGGGAGAGTCAGACTAAGCCATGGTGAATGAAATTTACCCGGCCAAGCCAACTTTGCCTTTTGGTGAAAATTGCTTCTCCGTCGCTAGAGTTTAGAACAGTCTCATTGATCTTCAAAGACTTGGAAGGATCTTTACAAGATATCCCTTGGCTTAAAAAGACAGAGAAAAAGAGGCCTTTGAGAGGGCAATGTATTATAGCAATTTTAAATCAGGTGATAAATTAGATTCATTATGAGACTAGCATGTGACATATCAAAAGGGTTTCTGACAGTCTAATGAAAACTGCTATGCATCTTAATTCCATTTGAAAGGAGTTTACATAGTTTACTTAACAAGTAGGAGAGTTCACCAAGAAGAAATAAATTAAAGCAGGTCTGCTTTATAAAATAACAGTATTAGGCCGGGTGCGCTGGCTTACACCTTGGGAGGCTGAGGCGGGCAGATAACTTGAGGCCAGGACTTCGAGACCAGCCTGGCCAACATGGCGAAACACCATCTCTACTAAAAATATAAAAATTAGCTGGGCATGGTGGCACATGCCTGTAATCCCAGCTACTTGGGAGGCTGAGGCACGAGAATCACTGGAACCTGGGAGGTGGAGGTTGTAATGAGCTGAGATTGCACCACTGCACTCCAGCCTGGGCAACAGAATGAGACTCTCTCTCAAAACAAAACAAAACAAAAAAAACAGTATTAAACACATGAAATCGTAAGGAACAGTTGGTTGTCTTCTGGTCTATTTTAAAAGGAAATAAAACTTTGCTGGTCAAACCATGCAAATGATTCCAGAAAGGAAGGACATCAGTAAATATAACATTAAAGGGAAGTGGAAGGCGATATAAATACATCAACTAAAGACTAAATGTAAAGCAAAATGTTACTAACTCTTATTAAAAGAAATCACGTATCTGCTCACTTTAGGATACGTAGTAAAATCCAAGAGAAATAAATAGAGTGAAAAGTTAAGGAAATAAAATCCATTATGTAAGGACTGCTTTTATGGTATCATATAAGTAATTTCATAGCATTAAGCATTAAAATAGATAAACAGGGTTACTGCAAATGACAAAAGGTTCATTAAACAACAAATATCTGATCATCCCACATACAAAGACATGAAGAATTAGGAACATAATGAAAGGGTGTTGAAGGTTCGTCAAGTATAAAATTAGCTGGTGCTTGCCAAATTTTGGAAGGTTAAAATATTTAGAGAATACATAGTTCTAATGTTTTAAGTAAAGTCTATGGGAATGGGGAAGTGCTCATCAGGTGCTGAGGACTGGGTGGTGTGTGCAGTGGGAATGGTGGGTGGGACTGACCAGTTCCTTGGGGAGCCCCCAGGGGCCTTTCCTACACACACCTGCTCCCTGGATCTATGGAAGTGCTCACTAGTGGAAGCTATGGGGATAATGAGATGAGAAGGTTGATTAACTTTGAGTTGGGCTTAGTGAGTCTGACACCAGTGGCTGCCCAAGGGGCGTCTGCTGGTGGGAATTTGCGAGAGCAGCTTCAGGCCTCTCATATGGGTGGAAAGAGGACTTAGAGGTTACTGAGAAGAAGGCATATTTTTGTTATATATTATTAAGCATTCACATTATTTAAATTATTCGATAACAGAGCTGGGCATGGTGGCCCATGCCTGTAATTCCAGCTACTCCGGAGGCTGAGACAGGAGGATCGCTTGAGGCCAGAAGTGGAGATCAGCCTGGGCAACATAGCAAGACCCCCATCTCTAAAAATAAAGTTCAAAATAATTATTAGAAAACATTTGCCTGGTTGAGTATAGTGTATTTTCTCTTTTAAGATTTTACCATATGGATTGTGTAGAGCTTTGCTACTCTTAGTGTGGTTGACAGACCAACAGCATCAGCATCACCTGAATCAGAATCTGCATTTTAACAAGATCCCCAAGTGATACATGTGCATATTAAAGTTTGAGAGGCGTTGATGTGGTAATTAAGAATACGGGCTTTAGAGTGAGTCAGTCTGGATTCAGATTCCAGCTCCTTGCCTTGACCTTGGCTAGGTTTCTTAAACTTTTAAAATCCATTGCATCTTCGTCTGTTAATAGGTATGATAATGGTCCTTACCATGTAGAAATATTTTAAATAAGATAATGCATGTAAAACACTTAACTTTATTTTTATTTATTTTATTTATTTATTTTTTGAGACAGAGTCTCACTCTATTTCCCAGGCTGGAGTGCAGTGGTGCAATCTCGGCTCACTGCAAGCTCTGCCTCCCGGGTTCACACCATTCTCCTTCCTCAGCCTCCTGAGTAGCTGGGACTACAGGTGCCCGCCACAACGCCCAGCTAATTTTTTGTATTTTTAGTAGAGATGGGGTTTCACTGCGTTAGCCAGGATGATCTCGATCTACTGACCTCGTGATCCGCCCGCCTCGGCCTCCCAAAGTGCTGGGATTACAGGCACGAGACACCACGCCTGGCCACACTTAACTTTATTTATAATTGCTCACTAAATGTTATTGATTAGTAATAGGCTTATTATAAAAACTTGGACAAAAGGTAGAAACACATAACATACAGTCTTATCACCTAAAGATTTTTAACACATTGGTTTATTTATGTTTGATTTTAGATAGTTTTGATCATACATGGAATATAATTTCATGTCCTGCTTTTTTCACTTATGAATATAGCATAAGCATTTTTCCATGTTACACTAATCTACGAGTACAAGGAGTCTCTCATCACAGAATGCTGGTTGTATTCTTTGATGTTGGCTGTAAAAATCATCTGACCCACTCAAGCCAGCAACATACTGCCTCACAGCTTATATCCTTGTCTATATGTAGGAGATGACATTACCTGGCCCCTCTGCTTTTATGTGATAGTCATGAGAATCCAGTTAGAATCATGTAGGATATAAAAACAGCTAGTAAAAAGTAAAATGAGCTGGGCGCGGTGGCTCATGCTTGTTTTCCCAGCACTTTGGGAGGCTAAGGCAGGTGGATCACCTGAGCTCAAGAGTTTGAGCTGGGCAGCCTGGGCAACATGGCGAAACCTCGTCACTACTAAAAATACAAAAGTTAGCCGGGCGCAGTGGTGTGCACCTGTAGTCTCAGTTACTTGGGAGGCTGAGACAGAAGAATCACTTGAACCCAGGAGACGGAGATTGCATTGAGCTGAGATTGTGCCGTTGTGCTCCAGCCTGGGTGACAGAGTGAGACGTTATCTCAAAAAAAGAAAAAGAAAAGAAAAAAAGTAAAATGTTGTACACATCTGTGTTATTTTGAGTGGGTGATTCTAATATGTAGGAAAACCCTAAAAACAGAAATTACTCATTGACTCCACAATTCCACTTCTAGCACTTTAACCCAGTGAAATAGTTTGCAATGTGTACAAAAGTTTGGCAGTGAGGATACCTGTATTTGTGGCAGTATCGTTTATAGTGGTGAAACACTGGAGACTAACAAAATGCTCACTAGTAGGGGAGAGTTCCCGTGTCAGTATACTAAAATACTATGCAGACAGTAAGAAGCATGTCACTGACCTGTGTTCTCCAGTAAAGTGGCCACTAGCCACCTGGGGCTACTGAAATTTAAATTAGTTAAGTTTAAATAAAATATAAAAATTCAGTTTCTCAGTCACACCCAGCCTATTTCAGATGCTCAGTAGCCCCATGTGGCTGATGGGATTGGATAGCACAGACACAGAGCATTTCTGTCATTAAGGAAAGTTCTAGTGGACAGCGCTACTGTAGAATAATTCTTCCACGGAAAGAAAATTCTTACGAAACAGGTGATTCAAATTTGTAGTGTGTATGTGTGTGAGGTACAAATTGCCCCATGGTGCTTGGTGCCCAGCACTGCATTTCTTTATTTTTCTACATTCAGTCCAATCTGGCCGTAGTAGTCCCCACTCACTAAAAGCTAGAGATGTGGTGTCAGTCACCTCGAAGTTTGGTGTAGGTCAATTCTTGAGGGCCTTCCTTTTCCTGTAGGCTCTCTCAGGACTCCTGGGTGCCTGGTCTGATCATTGGTGTTACTATTGCTTTTTGTTCCAAAGCCTGTTGTTGCCTAGCCTTGGACCTTCTTTTCTTCCAATTTCTTCAGTCCACCTCTTCACGTCAATTAACTACCCCCTACATTTTACAGCAGTGATATTCAAGGGTTGGGGAAGAGGAAGCCACTCTTCCCCTCCCTCATTGAGATTGATGGGAGAGTGTTACCTAGGGGGTGGAAAAAAGGCTGAAAACCATACTAACGTGAGTACATGGTAACAACCACCCCAGACCTTGATTCATGTGCATGTACGTGTGCTGCTCTCGTCTAGTTTGCAGACCCTCTTGGACACTTTGCAAGAAGGCTCTGCGGTCACTGGACCTCCATCCCGGGCCCCTCCCAGCAGCATTGGGCCTCCAGGCGCCCAGGCCTTGCCATAAGGGTGAACTGATACAAATCAAGATGGTATCGGTACCATAGTGATCCCTGTTTCTTGTTGGCTTTTTTAGCACATGATTCTGGTTGGCTTGATGGAGAAGGAACGCCGTCTCCCAGCTCGCACCTTTTCCCCCAGCTCAGCGCAGCCGTATGCAGTGTGTGCTCTTGTTTGCTGTTTGGTCTTACTATTAATTAAGGATATGACTGTGTTTGCAGACAGTTTATCAGAGAAAGCTTCCTATTCACCTTCTGAAACCTGGCTAGTGAATCTCCTTTTCTAGGAAAGTGTCCTCCCATCTTCAACTCCCAATCAGAGAATTAATCTCTGACTTCTTAATGGCTGCCTCTAACTTGTATTTGTTCATGTAGAACTTAACACACAGTATTGCAATTTATTTATGCTTGTTCCCTATACTTGAATGTTTATTAAGCCTAAATGATGATAAGAGTAACTTGGGTGCTTTAAAATATATTTTTAATTACTTTAAATTATTGAATCTTCCAAATAGCATAAAAGATCTGAGGACAGTATAACAAACACTAGTGTACCTATCATATAGATTTATCAGATTTTTAATATATGTCATCATAATTCAGGCTTTCCTTTTAAAAGAAAAATGTGGCTGGGTGCAGTGGCTCATACCTATAATCCTAGCACTTTGGGAGGCTGAGGCTGGTGAATCATTGAGGCCAGGAGTTTGAGACCAGCCTGGCCAACATGGTGAAACCCCGTCTCTACTAAAAATATACAGAAAAAAAATTAGCCGGGCATGGTAGGGTGCACCTGTAGTCCCTGTAGCTACTTGGGAGGCTGAGGCATGAGAATTGCTTGAACCCAGAAGGCTGAGGTTGCCGTGAGCTAAGATCTCACCATTCTACTCCAGCTTTGGTGACAAAGTGAGACTCTGTCCCCCGCCAAAAAAAGAAAAATGTATTACAGATAGAGTCAGACTTTGCCTCATCCCATTACTGTCTCTTGGCCCAGAGGTCATCACTATCCCCAAATTGGCATATATCCTTTCTGTCCCTGTTTTTAGTCTTTTGCTACTGATGTGCATTTATATCCCTTGCATAGGATTTTAAAGTGTACATAGGTGGCTATCAAATGGCCTACGCTTCTGCAGCTGGCTTTTTTCATTTACCTTTATAATTTTGAGTTCCATCCCATTTATAATTTTGAGTTCTATCTACATTGCCACATATAGATACAGTTTATTTTAGCTGCAGTAGAATATCCTATTATATGAATATACTACACTTTGCTCATTCATCTTGTAACAGGATATTTAGATTATTACCATGACTAGCCACACTGCAGTGAAAATTTTTGTGCATAATAGCAGGACTTTCTCTATAATGATATTCTTGAAGTAGAATTGCCGATCAAAGGATTTGCACGTTTTCAACGTGAGTAGATATTGCCAACTTCTCTATAAAATGGTCCTGCCCATTTATCCTCTCATTAGTGGTTTATGAGAGCATCTGTTTCTCCACCTTTCTTCCAACATTTGAAATTTAGAGTTTTTAATTTGTTTCTCCAAGGTGCAAGGTGGTGACTTGCTGTGTTTTGTTTTGTTTATTTTTGAGACGGAGTCTCGCTCTGTCGCCCAGGCTGGAGTGCAGTGGCACAATCTCGGCTCACTGCAACCCCCCGCCTCTTGGATTCAAGCAGTTCTCTGCCTCAGCCACCTTAGTAGCTGGGATTATAGGCTTGTGTTCCCACATCTGGCTAATTTTTGTATTTTTAGTAGAGACGGAGTTTGACCATGTTGGCCAGGCTGGTCTTGAACTCCTGACCTCATGATCCACCCGCCTTGCCTCCCAAAGTGCGGGGATTACAGGTGTGAGCCACCGTGCCCGGCCTGCTGTGGTTTTAATTTGCCTGCCCCTCATGACTGGTCCGGGGAGTGGTGGGCTGTGGCCAGGCCTGTTCCCTCATCCCCCACTGAGGTGGATAATGGATGGGGAACCCCAAGGCCATTCATGACAGGCAGTTAAGAGGCAGTTGTTCTACTGTTGGCGTGGCATGAACGTCCAGGCCCCAGCTCTGGACCGTAGGACTGGGCGATAAGGTCTCATTCTGCTGGGGATCAGAATGTTTTCCAATTGTGTGGATTCCGGTGCCCCCGTGGCTCAGCATATAGAAGGCAGTGAGCCTCAGCCATGTGCTCCTCCCTGGAGGGTGTCTCATTCTGTGATGCTGGGACCACTCATCCAGGGTGCGCCGCTGCAAGAAGATACGCAAAGCAGTGGTGAGCCCCTTTCTAGGCTCCACTTCCAGTGGAGGTGTGGGAGAGTGATGGTTCAGAAGGAAGGCTCTTGAACCAAACAGTCTGAGGTCAGCTCCTGGCTGCCTGACCTCAGTTAGGCCAGTTACAGAGCTGCTCTGCCTCAGTGCGTTCTTTACCTGTAAAAGGAGGATAAGGTTAATAGCAGCCTCATGGCATTCTTGGGGAGAATAGACAAGATCATGAATGCAGGGTGTTTAGCCCATGCTGGCATTTCAGGAGCACTCACCACATGCTTACCAATCCATGCTGAGACTACGGTTGAGGGCTGGGAGTGTCATTTATCTCAAACCCCCAGTGCCTAGCTTGTTGAATGAATGAATGGGTTTCTACTTAGTGACTTCTCAGTTGTGCTTTGGTTTGTACAGCAGGCTATGTAAAGCTTTTGCGTTTTACTCTAAGAGCAATGAGAATATTAAAAGTTTTTTTTAATTTTAAATTTTTGTGAGTACAGAGTAGGTGCATGTTTATGGGGTGCATGAGATGTTTTGATACAGGCAGGCAATGTTTTATAATTACATCATGGAGAATGGGGTACCTGTTCCCTCAAGCATTTATCCTTTGTGTTACAAACGATCCAATTATACTCTTTTAGTTCTTTTAAAATATACAATGAGGATATTTTATACCAGGGACTACTGTGGTCCTGTTTGTGGTCTTAAAACAGAGATGAGGACTCGATCCTCCTGAAAATTTCAATCCTGAAATCTCTGGTCACCATCATGAACTTGAAATTAGACTTTCGTGACTCCTCATTTTCACATTAAAAAAATTATTATTTGCATTTTTCCCCTCTCCTTGAAATGTTCTTCCCTCTGTCTTCTTGGTCTTTTTGAAATACATTTAACCTTTTTCCTTTTTTGTTGATTCTAAAATCCTCATGTTTTTGGAGTTTGAACTTGAGCTTGTCTCCAAGTTCTAGGGGTATGCTCTTTCATGACCTAGGACATAATGCAGGGTCAGTGCTAAGTGAGATTCTGGAAGCAGAGTCTTCAGAATTCCGGGTATATTTTAGTTTTGCTGCTAGTTCAAACGGCTCATCTCAGTCTCGTTTTGCCTCTACAGAAAGTACCTTTTTCTTCCTAAATTTTGGGTTGAAGAGGGTATACCCACCCTCTGGGGCCATCATCAGGACTAAGTGGCTGATGATCATTTTCCATATGTTGGTTCCACACTGACTTCAAAAGGGTATGAACAGCTTGCGTCTGGGAGGCTCATTAAGTTTCCTGGGCTCTCTGGACCACCTACAGTTTAATGAGTTCATACAGTGGACTAAAGAGCCTCAAAGATTATGAAATAGAAATGCCCTTTCTCTAAGTATATTTAGGGGAGGACACACTGATTGTTCCCTTTCGTGTTTAAATATGTTATATTTATTTTCGAGATGGAAGAGGAAAGCAGAATAAGAAGAAATTAAAATCTCTGTAGACTTGAGCTATTTGCATACGTAGGACACCATGAAAAGGACGTTGAGTGGATTCAGAACTCAATGTGGGTGGGGAACAAAATGGAGGGTAAAAAGACTGGCTTTGCAAAATAAATAACACTGTCACTTGGAAGTGGTGATCTGAGTGAAGATATGGAAATAATGTGGTAAAGACTAAACCAGAAGTAGATATACCAGAAGAAGACATAATCAAAACAACACAGAGATCAGAAGTACAGAGATGTAGATGTTAATGGGAGAACAAAGTAGAGTTATATGGTGACAGTCAGTCACAACTGTGGAGGGAGGAAGGCCAGGCCACAAGGACAACGGATTTAAATGCCATTGGATTCAATTTTTAATTACCGTCCACTTGCATTGCTGAGATTTTGAGATGAACATATTTGTGTCCATGCATGTATATGAAACCAACCAACAGTCCCATAGATAGTTTTTTTGGGTAAACATAGAAATTGACCCTTTGGGTCTTAAAGCTTGAAACTTACATTTTTTAAATATGAGTTCCTTCCTCAGGAAATGATCTTCAGGCCTCTTAAAAAAAATCAAAGAACTGAAACTTGCCAGATCACCACATTCCGACAGTTAGATGTCAGAACCCCTCATTCATCACGACTGCTTCCTTGCCCCTCCCAGTTCTGTTTTTTTTTTTTTTTTTTTAACACTTTGCTACATTTCTTCCCTAAAACCTCTAGTTTTAGTTATTCAGGGAGATTGATTTAAGACTGAGTCTCCTCAGCTTTAGCACCCGATTAAAACCTTCTTCCTTGGCATTAATCATCATCTCAGTCATTGGCTTTCTTTGCGGAAAACAACAGGACCTAGACCCAACTTGTGGAATTTCTGTAACATATATACCCACATATAAACACTGCTGTTCTTCGTCCTAGGAAGAAATTCAACATTGGCCATAAGAAGTCTCCACTCTGTATGTGCTTACCGTCTATTTTTAAATGACTTGTTTGGGATTATTATCACTGGCTTTTTGAAACAATTACTTATTGTTCACTTACTTGTAAATCAATATAGTAGGTATGGTTGGATGTGCAGAACTTTCCCCTGACCTTAAGTAATTAAGAATTTATGAAGAGAGGGAAAACATGCATGTGGGTCTCTGAGTAAGGTGTTGCATAGTAATGTGGTGAGTGGCACAAGACTGATATAGACCTAATGTTGCTGGAGTTAGAGGAGGTCCCCATTTCTTCCAGCCATGATGAATAAACAAGGATTGGGAAGGCAGTCCTTGACGTGATGGAATTCCAGGATGGTGTGGACTGGGTCCCAGAGGTGAGAAACTATGCAATGTATTTGGGAAGCCATAAGTATTATAAATTTGCTGGAATCTTGAGCAGTGGAAGATAAAACTAGAAAGAGGGCATTGTCTACTAGGAACACTCCTACTACTAACCATGTTCCCATTTATTTGATGCTTACTGTGTCCCAGGCACTGGGAAAACTGCTTTACCCACTGGATTTTTTTTGAATCCCCCAAGATCCCTATGACTTCAAGACTGTCATGATCGTGATTTGACCCAGCAGGAGACTGAGGTTCAGAGAAATTGAACAACTTGCTGGGACTTGGGTGAGAGCGAGGTTGTGAGTCCTGGTCTTTTCCAGCCCCAGTCTTGCTTTGGTAGATGGGGTGGTGATGAGGCCACAGAGACCCAGTGAGGGCTCGGGGTTTGGGCTCTGGAACATAGGCACTGGGAAGCCTTTCCCTTGTTCAGGGCTCTGTTTGGAAAGCCTGGAGTTAGCTTCTACTTTGGAGGCTGTGGTCTGTCTAAGTGTAACCAGGGTGAGGTTGTCTAGGCTGTCAGATGCAGGCTAAAGGGAAGAAGGCCCAGATTTGGACACCACTGAGGGAGTGGTTTCACTTGAATGGTGAGAGTAGAAGCTGGGTTTGTAAATTAGGATTGAGGCTGGGTGTGGTGGCTCATGCCTGTAATCCTAGCACTTGGGTAGGCTGAGGTGTGAGGATCACTTGAGCCCTGGAGTTCAAGATCCGCTTGGGCAACATGGTGAAACCCTCTGTATACAAAAAATACAAAAATTAGGTGGGCGTGCTGGTGCACACCTGTAGTGCCAGCTACTCAGGAGCTTGAGGTAAGAAGATAACTTGAACCCGGGAAGTTGAGGCTGCAGTGAGCTGTGATTATGCCACCACACTTCAGCCTGGGCAACAGAGCAAGACTGTCTCAAAAAAAAAAAAAAATAGTGTTGAGAAGAGTTGAGCTGGGGTGGACGTGGAGGCAGCCAACTGAAACTGATTAGTATAATAACCACAATTCCCAAGCTTAGATATTATGGACCAGTAAAGTAATGATAAAAAAGAAAAAACCAAAAGCTTGGGCTCCTGATGTTGAGTCACCCGCTTTTATTTGATCAGATGAGAATAATGAAAACAAAATCACTCTCTCATGATCCCATCATTATTTTATAAAATAAATTATGTTTTAATACAAAAATGTTGTAATGGCTCATCAGAATAAAGGATGGTCCTATAAGTGGAATGTTTAATTCTAAGAAGAGCTTGCTGCAATTGTGCCTTCATTTTCTACTTTTGTTGCTAACCAGTGAACCCTTTGTCATGGACCAGGGTGTTCTTGTAACACACATTTGGGAACTGCTGGTAGAGACTATTCTGTCAGAGGCTTGACTGGGAGGGAGGAGGCTTCAAGGCCGTGGCTGGGGGCCATGGGAGGGTGTAGGTAATTTGTTTTCAGGTATGTGGGTATTTAGGATTTCAGGAAGGGTTTTCTAAAGCAGGAAGCCCTCACTATGTGCCGAGAAACTGGGGAGGCCTTTGTGAAGATAGGAATGGGTAAAAAATTCTGAAGACAGAAGGGAGGAAACCAAAAAGAGATGGGGGAATAACATTTATTTAGCATCTGCCAGGCATGTGTTAGGAGAGAGGGCTGTCTCATTTAATGCTCTTGAATAGTCTTTGGGGTCAGAGACACACTATTTTTTTAAAGAATAGTGTGAGGGTTTATTCAATTTAAAAAATTCGCTTTTTAAAATCAGGAAAAGAAGAAAATCCAACAGTAAAAAAGCCATTAATCATTAACAGGTTGCATTCATTAAGATGACACAAACATTTATCAAATACCTTTATGACCAACATTATTTTACAGCAGATCCTGACTGTTATTAACTTTTGGATCTGTGAAGCTGGGCCCTACTGCCAAGGCATGTTACTACTGACCTACTGAATTCTCTTACCCTTTTATCACGTAAAATGTTCTCTAACGTAAATTTTTCATTCTTCGTTAGTGACGTGTGACAAAGAAGAGGACTCTACCTGTAATTTGTCTTTGGACAAGATAAAATGCTTTATTTAAAAATGCAGGCCGGGCGCAGTGGCTCACGCCTGTAATCTCAACACTTTGGGAGGCCGAAGTGGGTGGATCAGAGGTCAGGAGTTTGAGGCCAGCCTGGCCAATATGGTGAAACCCCATCTCTACTAAAAATATAAAAGTTAGCCAGGCATGGTGGTACGCACCTGTAGTCCCAGCTCCTCAGGAGACTGAGGCAGAAGAATCTCTTGAACCCGGGAGGCGGAGGTTGCAGTGAGCCGAGATCACACCACTGCACTCCAGCCTAGGCGACAGAGTGAAACTCCGTCCCAAAAAACAAAAATGCAGTATTCTTTTCCTTTAAAAATGTGTACATAAAAAGGTTTTGGATAAAGTATGATGAAATAATAGGAAACGAGGCTAAATTCTGATAAAATAAAGGGAAATTGGTGGGGCTTGGAACATCAAACCAGTCAGAATGTGGCCACAAGAGGGACAGGGCAAGTAGATGGAGAACAGCCATGTCAAGTTTTCCTTGAACCTTCTGCATCCAGTGTTTTTGTTCTACAAGTTAACAACTAGCTCAGAGATGTCCAAGTTATATACGGTCTTACTTTTACCCACCTCGTGTAATGGTGAAGCCATTTATTTAGTAAATACAATATCAGAAAGGGTATATATATTAGGAGACCCACTTCCACAAAGGGGCTGGGAACTCTTTTTCAGGAATAGCATCATATAACCTGGGAAGTACTGTGGAAATCCAGGCACATTTTCATGTAAACTGTTACTTGAATTCAAAACCAAATTCCATTCCTTTCTACGTACAGTGAGTCCCTGGGATCCTTGGTGGGGAATCTGCAACAGCAACCTCCTAATCCATAAGGCCAAGCCAAGGGCTGTTTCCCTTTTTCTTCCCTTAGTTCAGAGGCTCATGCTGTCCCAAGGTAAAGCTTGAAGACCTTGCACTCTTTCCTCCTACCAGGCATTTGGTGTTTCCTGATCCCTTGTGGTCCCGGAGACCCCAGGGTCATCATGATGGAAGTCTTCCTGCAGGGACTGGGCCTGCTGGGCTTCCCTTAGTTGCCTTTCCAGTGCAGCTGTCTGGGACTTTTCCAAATTCAGCTGCTGCTAGAGCTCTTCTGCTTTCCCCAGGGAGGGCCAGGGCCAATTTCTGACCAGAGCTGCTGCAGAAGATCTCTCTCCTGGATCAGGGTGGATCATGTGCTTGAGCAGATTGTAAAAGTCTTCTGAGAGCTCCTGAGGAATGTGTGGGAGGTGACTCTCATGGTTATGGTGCCATGCAGCACTGTTGATGGGTAATGTCCTTGCTCCTTCAGCCATTGCAGTGATTAATCCCAAGGCAAATAGGTCTGCTTTGGGAAGGCACTAATAATCCTCTTGCAAAATCTCATTTTGCTATCTCCTTCTTCCACTTTGAGTTTGCTTATTGATGTCACATGGCCTAGGTCACCAATGTTATATATCACACGGGCAGAGAGAAACTAATCAGCTTCATTTTCAACTTCTGTGACTCCAGAGGAGTCTTTGCATCTTGTGACAAAGAAAGGTCTTACTAGGTTTGATATCTGGGTGTACCATGCCAGAGTTGTAGCTGTACTTAAGTTCAAGGGAAATCTGTAGAAGGATGTCCTTGAGTTTTGGCTCTTGGAAATGATTAGTAGACTTAGTGTTTTCAGATATAGCAGTCTGCAAGCTCCTGCAGCTTCTGAATGATCATATGGCCATCTTCCGCCCGTGAGGGGTAGTAATGTACCAGGTGGGGTGATGTCCAAACTGCATGAGTATAAACTTTACGCAAAGCCAAATTCTCAGGTGAAATCCTGCAAAAGTTTTCATATAGTGCTTTATTGCATAAACACTTCTGTCCAGGCTTTTAATGTACTTCTGTAGACGGTACCAAATTCGCCAACCCTAATTTTTTCTACCTCCGAGCATTCTTTTTTATAGCAGGAAGCCATGTTGGTTTCTCATAGAACGCATGTCTCAGCAGGCAGCCCTTGTTCTTCCTTGCCTTCCTCTGGACCAGCTTCCTCAAGATCATCTCAAATTTTCCTCTTGACACCGGATTGAAGGAATAATTTTCTATAGGACTTTGGGGCGAAGGGATTAGTATTGACCAGAGCCAGTGAGGTCATCTCATCCTTGGGAGGAGTGGATGTGAGCATCAAATGCTTAGAGCCTCTGGAAGGAAGCTTCGCTGTTGGAGAAATAACCTGTGGCTCAGCAGGCTTTTGGGAATAGAGGGGCTGGCACCATGTGGCAGCTTGTTCCTGTTGCCTGGTTGGCCTGGTGTCTCAGGATATTTGAGAAGGTGTGACACTGGAGTCCTCAGAATCTGATCTGGATTTTCTGTCCTTTTTTTGAGGTGTGTTGAGTTCATGCACGTTACTGAGAGGAGTCCTGGGCAATGTAAGCATTGCCTCTGAATCCTGCACTTCACTATTCTCTGGGGTCTGGCTCTGGGCCTCCCTGCTTCCTTGTGCTTTCTTTTGCCCTTCATTCTGAGTCTCTTCTTCAAAACAGGAAAAGCTTAATTTCTCAGTTTTAATGTTTTAATTTAATTTATGTTTAATGCCTGAGTTTTTTGTTAATATTTCTGTCATCCATCTCAGCCAAAGAGCTTTATAACATAGGCAAGATCTGTTGCAAGAGAACACCGTGATTCTGCAGAAAGAGGAGAAAATTATTTAACCTGGCAGGTTTCACAACTCTAGCCTGCCTTTCCCTCCACCAGCTAACACCTAGCTGTTTCAGATGGTTAAATTCCTCATGTGCGGCCTCATCATTTGGTAACTGGCAGATGGGACTCTGTAGTCTACAGATCTGTTTACGAACAGTCCTTTCCTAAGTGCATATGTTGTGCGTACCAAGTCCCTGGCTCAGAGTCACGATTTTATACACAGGTTCCAGCCGTGGAATCCACATGCCTTAGACTGGGGGGCACTTCCCCCTCAGGACACCGAAGCTCAGAGAGAGGAAAGAAATCCCTAATATTCCAGATGCAGCCAGGATTTGAACCCAGGCCCCTGTCTCCTCGGTCGAGGTCCTTCTCGTTTCATGTCCATGGAGGCTTCTCTGCTTACGTTGGTGTGAACCCCAAGGGGCGTCCCCTGAAAACTCATAATAGGATCTTTGAACAGCTGCCCAAGAACAGATTTCAGATTTTCAGCCATTTTCCTCTTTTAATGGAAGCTCTGACTGGCTAGTTGGTTAATGGGTCCCAGGTTCTCCCAAGCCACTTAACTTCCTAATTTGCAAGCATTATCCATGGAGAAAATCCACTCTGCAGAAGCTTATGACTTAATGAGCTCAGTCAAAGTCAATCTGAAGTTGCAGGCAGCAGCTTTGATCATTGTGATAGGTGTTTTGGTTTCCACCGAGCAGAGAATGGGAAAAAGCTTTGCCCATGATTTATTAATCACTTCCTTGGCTGAGCCGTCTTGCCTGGCTCTCCTGGGAAGCCCCAGTGTTGAGGGTGCTCAGGATTCAGCCTCAGCACGGGCTTTAGGTGTCCATAGGCCCTGTGTTGCCTTGTTTCCTGGAAGGCTTTGCCGAGCTGGAATGCAGCCAGATGTTGGAACCAGAGGCGTACACCTTGAGTAAACTCCTCTCTGCTTTCAAGCAGCCCTTGAGGCCCCTTATTGGCAGAACCAGCTCCTCCAGGGAGGAGGCATGTGGGGCCCACGTGTGTGCGTGGGGTTTTTTTCAGAGACCCACTGATAAAATATTTACATCAGTGACATGGTACCAAGTCTTGCTTTGTTTATTTTAAAAGTCTTAATACGGCATTAGCCATGGGGATACCGGCTTGTTTGCTTTTGGTTTCTTGCCTGTGGTTTTTGAGGAGAAAATAATTTTCTCTAGCAAAGAAGCTAGACCCGATCTTCTGGGAAAGTAGCCTGCTGTATATTAGCCACACACTGGAACAGAAAAACTGTTCTGTGTGGAGTGCTTACTGTGTGCCCCGGGTACTGTCCTTAGTGCTTTTAGGTCATTATTTCTTTAATCCTCTCACAAGTAGGTGTCACAGGTTAAATTGTGTCCACCGAAAAGATACATTGAGGCCCTAAACCCTGGTACTTGTGAGTGCAATCCAATTTGCAAATGGGGTCTTGACATATGTAATTGGTTAAGACCCAGTTCTGTCGGACTGGGGTGGGCCCTAATTCCTGTGACTGGTGTCTTTGTAATAAGAGGGGGCACAGAGAGGGAAGATGGCCTTGTGAAGACAGAGGCAGACACTGGAGCATGTAGGTGCAAGGCAAGGAATGCCAGGGATTGCCAGCAACCTCCAAAAGCCAGGCAAGGAAGGATTCTGCCCTGGAGTTTTCAGAGGAAGCATGGTCCTGCCAACACCTTGAACTTCTAGCCTCTAGAATTGTGAAAGAACATATTTTTGTTGTTTTAAGCCACTCAATTCATGGCAATTAATTACAGCAGCCCTTGGAATTAGTATAGTTCGAATTACCTAGAAGAATATTAACCCCATTTTATAGATGAGTACATCAAGGCTGAGAGGTATTAAGCATCTTGCCCCAGGTCACTCAGTTCATAAGTGGAGACAGACAAATCAGGTCTTGCATAATGCCACTGCCAAGTCCATGCATTCATTTTCACTATGGAGCCAGCAAGGTGGTAACTTTCTAATACTGGATATCTAGGACATCTTAATGAGCAGTTTAGTCTCAAAGGGAGATTGCCCAATTGCAGTTTAGATCTGCTTCTAATCCTGGATTTGGCCAGAAGATTCCTTGATTGACTCTGGGGGAACCTTTACTTTTAGAGAGAGGATACAGGCCTGGTATTTTCTGTCCAGGGGATCTAAGCATGGGGTGGAGTATGCCATCTCTCCCTGCTGCTCAGCCAGGTCTGTGGGTCATCAAGGACCCAGCCCATTCTGCAGAGAGTTTAGACAGCTTGCCCAAAGTCTATCTGTAGTTGGAAGAGGCATGACTGGAAGGGAGGTAATGAAAGGGTACCATTTCTTCCTGATCTCTCTAATTCTGCCTGTACCCTTACTCCCATCTGAACTCCCACCCCTGCCTACACTATCCCTCCATCTGGGAGAGAGAATAGTAGGCAGGGGTCATGTCTTGGAAAGGATATTATTTCAAGGGCGTTGGGACCCCAGTGAAAGATTTTATTGAGGGGAGTGACATGACCTGTTGGACACTATGATGGGCTGATTTGCGTCCCCAAAACTCATATGTTGAGCCCTAACCCTCAGTACCTCAGAAGGTGACCGTATTTGGAGATAGGGCCTTTAAAGAGGTAATTAAGTTACCTGTTAGGTAGGCTGTTAGGATAGGCTCTAGCCCAGTTTGACCTAGGTCCTTGTAAGAGGAGGAGTTTTAGACACACAGAGAAACGACCATGTGCAGACACAGTGAGAAGGTGGTCATCTGCAAGCCAAGGAGAATTCTTGAGAAGCCAAACCTGCTGACTCCTTGAACTTGGACTTCCAGCCTCCAGAACTATGTCTGTTGTTCAAGCCCCTCGGTCAGTGGCATTTTGTGATGGCAGTCCCAGGGAACGAACGTAGAACTAAAAAGGTGAATTGAGCCTCAGGGTGGAGAATGGATAGGGGAGCAATATTGTGGGTATTCAGAACAGCTGGGAACTCGCAGGAACGAGGAAGGTGGTGTGGACCAGGGAGATCTACAGAGGTGGGAGGAAGAGGACAGATTACAGAACTGTGTAGGAGCCTTAAAACTGATTATTGGGATGGGGAAGGAGTGGGGGAAAGGATCTAGGAAGATCCCAGTATTCTATCTGAATGGATGGTGGCTCCATTTGCTGGTTTATGAGAACACTGAAGGAGCTGCCGGTGTGGGGGACTAGTCCCAGTTGTCAGTAAGATGTTCTCTGGCAACTGGTTTTTGTATCTGGAGCTCAGACAAGACATCTGGGCAGGGATGGAGATTTGGAAAGTACTGGCATCTAGATGACCACTCAGCTGTGGGTGCCAATGAGGAGGAGGAGATGAGAACTTGTTAAGCACAAAACTCCGTGAAACCCCAGAGTTTCACAGAAACCAGATCTTAAGGGAAGGCACCACCGTAGGAGAATAAGGGGAATCACCAGACCACTGTGCTGAGAAACTGAGGGAAAGACTGTTTCAGGATGACAGTTCAAGACACGGACCAGGGTAGAGACAGAGATTTAGGAGTTATCAGCATGGAGATGTTGGGGAGATTCATCAGTGAGAATCTTAACGGGGGAAGAGCAGAGGACCAGAGAAACCACAGTAGCTTAAACATTTTTTTAATCGTTTGTTTTCAAATTGGTAATAGATATAATGGTATAAAATTTGAAAGAGAATTTCTCATCCCTGCTGCCTCACTGCACAGTTTACTGGTTACCAGTTCTCCAGCCCAGAGGAAACCAGCCCTCAGATTCTTGTGTGCTACTTCAGAGGTAGCTGTTTATGTGCAAGAATGTATGTAGGTAGGTATGTCTGAACAGATAGCTAGTCTGAATTTAATTTCTTTGCAGAAACTGTAGCATACCATGCATCCTGTTCTACAAATTGTATGTATTTATTGATTTGAATTTTATTGTTTGAAAAAGAAATGCAACCATATGGTTCAACATTTAAAAGGTATAAAAGAGGCCAGGCACGGTGGCTCACGCCTGTAATCCTACCACTTTGGGAGGCCCAGGCGGATGGACTTCCTGAGCTCAGGAGTTTGAGACCAGCCTGGGGAACACAGTGAAACCCCGTCTCTACTGAAAATACAAAAAAAATTAGCCAGGCATGGCGGTGTGTGCCTTTAATCCCAGCTACTCGGGAGGCTGAGACAGGAGAATCACTTGAACCCGGGAGGCAGAGGTTGCAGTGAGCCTAGATTGCACCATTGCACTCCAGTCTGGGCAACAGAGCGAGACTCCATCTCAAAAAAAAAGAAAAACACAAAACAAAACAAAAAAAAACCCCACATAATAAAAGCTGTCCTTTTGACCTGACCCCAGCTGTCCTGGTCTCCTCCCTGGAGGCACCTCAGTTTTGTTTTGTTTTGATTATTGTTGTTGGTGTTTACTTACTAAATATATTTCAGAGACCTCTCAGAATGGAAAGATTCCTCATTCTGTGTGTATGGTTCATGGTATTCTGTTACATATGCACTATAAATTATTTCACTCTAAGCTCCTATTGGTAGACAGGTTGATTCACATCTTTGCTCTGACAAACAACGTTACATTGGATAGCCTTATACATATGTCATTCTAAATACCTGTAGAAATGGAATTGTTGAGTTGAAGAGTCAAGTGTGTTTGTAGGTGGTTTTTTTTTTTTTTTTTTTGAGGTGGAGTCTTACTCTGTCTCCCAGGCTGGAGTGCAGTGGTGTGTGGCGTGATCTCCACTCACTGCAACCTCAGCCCCCTGGGTTCAAGCTATTCTTCTGCCTTAGCCTCCTGAGTAGCTGGGACTACAGGTGCACGCCACCACACCTGGCTAATTTTTGTATTTTTTTTTTTAGTAGAAATAAAGTTTCACCATGTTGCCCAGGCTGGTCTCCAACTCCTGACCTTAGGTGATATGCCCACCTCAGCTTCCCAGAATGCTGGGATTACAGGCGTGAGTCACCGTGCCCAACCACATTTGTAGTTTTGATGGTTACTGCCTTGATGTCCTCTAGAGAGGCTGCACCAGTATACTCCCCACCAGCACTAAATGAGGGTGCCATTTTTCCCATTGCTTTTCAATCAAGTATGTTATCACACATTTTGATCCTAGTTAGTGTCTCTTTGTGTTTCTCACTCTTATAATGAGGAAACGTCTTTCCATAAGTGTAAGAACCATGTGTAGTTTCATTTCTATAAACTGTTTATAGCCTTTGCTTTTTTTCCCTATTGAGTAATTAATCTTTTTCTTATTAATTTGTAGGAACTACTTACATATTACAGAAATTAGCCCTCTGTGATACAAGTTGCAGATATATTTTCTCTCTTAATCAGATTTATTAGTCTTCTCTTTCATAGTTTTTGGACTTTCACTTAGGAAAGCCTTCCTCACTCCAAAATTACACATTAAAAGCATGTTTTCTCTTTTGATGTATTTTTCTACTTAAATCTTTCCTCTACCTGGAATTTATGGTGATATCATTTGAGAGTGAGGGATCCAGCTTTATTTTTTTTTCAGGGGCTACCCAGTTGTTTGGATCATTTGTTGAACATTCATTCTTGCTCACTGACTTGACCTCTCTTCTGTTGCTGCCGTGTAACAATATTATCACAAACTCCATGTTTTAACACAGCACACACTTATGTCACAGTTTCTGTGGGCCAGGAGCCTGGATACAGCTTAGCTGGGCTCTCTTCAGTGTCAGCTGAAGCTGCAGTCTTATCTGAGACTCGACTGGGGAAGGATTCAATTCTAAGCTCATGAGGTTATTAGCAAAATTCATTTCCTTGCAGACAGCCAGATTAAAGGCCTCATTTTCTTCCTGGCTGTTGACTGGAGGCCAGTCTCAGTTTCTTGTCATGTGGGTCCTCCATACAGTCTCTTGTTTCATCAAATCACCAAGAAAGAGAAGGACTCCAGCATGATGGGAGCTGCAATACACACATCTGGTCACCTTCCATTTATGGGTTAGAAGGAAGTTACAAGTCCTGTCCACATTCAGGGGAAGAGGATCACACAAGGGCATGATGCCAAGAGGTGAAGACCATGGTGGGGCCTTAAGAGTCCACCTGCCATCCTAGGTTTATTTTACTTTAAATTTGTATGTGTATATACCTGCTTCTGTGACCCCACCAACTTTTAAGGAGTGAAGCCAGCTGCAAGAAGGAAATGCAATGGGGCTGAGCTCATCTTTCCTGATTCCCTGGTTAGGTGTGGAGCCTAACTCTGTCCAGTTGTGGACTTCATAAGACCCTTTGGCAGCTCTTCACTGGCTGAACTTGATACATATGCTGCCTGCTGACTTCATGTCCATACTCCATGTCTCCAGGCTGTGATAACCTAGGAACTGCTTGGGTATAGGAGAAGCTTACTACCTGTTTCCATACATTTGGCCCCGAAATTCTGTATTTTATTAGGGATTATGTTCATATTGTTAAATATTACTTTTCTGGCCACACCGCTGCTTCTTGGTGAAATCAAGTGTGTCATTGCAACTTGAAGATGTTATCCTAGTAGAATGCAGTAATAGCAAAGCTGTGGAGTGTTTGAGATGCTGATGGATTAGTGCCAGTCTCTCTCCCTGAAGAACAAGAGTATGCAGAACAGGCATCTGGAAGAAGGATGGAAATTCTGGCAGCTATGTTCTCTGCATTTTCGTTTTCCCCACATTTCCTTAAGTCAATTTTTTTACCTACAGTTCCTGGCCAAAATAATGCTTCCATTTCCTTTCCCAAAAGTCATTATAGATTGATTGACCTGTAGGGGGTAGAGAACTCAGACTCTAATTAAAAGATGATGGGTTAAAGGAAGTTAAAAACCAAAAAGAAATAACAAACAGTATAGGCACTGGAGTGCAACTGGTGTAATCTTTGGCACAGCTTTGTAGGACAGAGAGGTACAGGATGATGCCACGATTCATGAGAGGAGGTTGGAGAATGGAACCTTCAAATGGGCTGAGCCAGAGAGCTGGCCAGGAAGAGGAGGGAGCACTAGGGATTTTTTTTTTTTTTTTTTTTTTTTTTCAGTAGAAGGGTGTGAAGCCAAAAAGAGTTGTCTGTTGTGTTTGGATGTGCTGATGGTGGTAGAGACTTCTGAGAACAGGTGAGTAGAGCCTTGCATGCCCAGGCTCAGGAGAATGTTCATATAGAAGATACCTTGGGCAGGTTGGGGAATCAGTTGAAGAGAGGGACCCTTTTTGATATCAGGTAAGAAGAGCTGGGCTGGTGAGGGGTTGGAGGGGTCTCATTTTCCTAGGAGTGTAGGGTGCTGAAAGGAAGGATAGGGCCTAGTTCCTGAAGCAGAAATGTGATGATCTCAGAGTTGGGGACCACATGGATGGGGTGGGGTGATGTTGGCAGGAAACCTGCCTGGTAATTCTTTAAACTTGTTGTGAGTGAGTGGCGTCATGGTAGAATTTGAACTTGGAAGTGTACACAGTTATATCCTTATGTCCCTTTATAATTAAGACAGGCATAGTTGTAGGGATTAGTTCTGTGAGTCCAGCTCTTCCTGAGATGCGGAGGGTTCATATCTTGGTGGGAAAGATGCGGAGGGTTCATATCTTGGTGGGAAAGGAGGGTAGGAGACAATATGGGACTTTACGGATGTTGGAGCTGGAAAGTTTCTCCCCAAAACAGGTGATGAGAGCTGGCCAGGTGGCCTCTGAAGGAGGTGTACAGGAGAGGTATGGAGGCCCAGGGACAATGGATGAGGGATGCTTTCTGGAAACACAGACATAGACACAGTCAGGAAGGGGATGCTGGTATTTCCTGTGTATGCTCATTTCCTCCCCTCCTGGGACAGTGCATGAATTTGACTTCATTCATCATGAAACTTACTATGTTCCAGGCATATTGTTAGGCAGTTGGGGGTACTGAGTTGAATAACACAAAGTCTCTTCTCCAGGAGCTTAGTCTGGTGGGGGTGGGGAAGGACACTATGAGGTGTCTGAGATGATGTTGGAATGAGTCTTCCATTTTCAAAAGAGTCTGTTTTAGTTGAATTTTATTATATTGCAAGGTGGACGGTGACTTAAGGTGTGTGTTTGTGTTTGTGTGTGTGTGCGTGTGTGCGTGTGTGCGCGCACATGTCCATGCATGCATGCGTTGTGTTTAGCTGTGTTGCTTTGGCTTTTTATTTATCTTCGAGTTTTGGAAACATGCATGCTTAGAACATATTTACAAATGTGTTTTTTTGGGTGTTACTGGTTTATTGAAATTCAAGCTCAAATTCAATAATTCATTTTATTAGAATGACAACTGCATTGCTCAGGCATGTGTTATGCCTGTTGAGTGGCTTTCAGAGCCTGCTGGAGGTAGGTAATTCAGGGTGGCATGGTGGCTGGGTCCATGCTATCAGGGACCCAGGCTCCCTCTCTTACTTGGTATTCCTGTGCTAAGTACCTCATGGCCCAAGATGACTGCTCGAGTACCAGCCATGTCATCTGAATTCCAGTTGGAGGAAGGAGGAAGGCACCTAGAAGGATGGGCTCCCTCTTCTTTAGGATCCTTCCTGGAAGTCACACACTGAACTTCTGCTTACATCCCATTGGCCAAAATGCAGCCACATTTTGTTGCAAAGAAGACTGGGGAATGTGCTTAAGTAAAATCAGGAGTCTTTTTAGTAATTAGAAAAGGAAAACATAAAATGGGGCTGGGAGGAGGGTACGAAGGGGTTCATTATGAAGGGAAGAAGACCAAATTCCAGAATTTTACTTCTGAAAACTTCACAGGGGTATTTTACAGAAAATATGATCATTCTCCCAAGCAGCTTTACTAGAGGAATAAGAGGTATCCTGGGAGAGTACAGGTAGGGACAGGCCCAATGAGACGCCTGTCTTAGGTCCTTTCAAGCTGCTATAACAAAAAACCTTAGACTGGGTAATTTATAGATAATAGAAATTGATCACTCACAATTCTCTAGGCCGGGAAGTCTAAGATCAAGTCACCAGCAGATTCTGTGTCTGGTGAGGGTGCTCTGCTTCACAGGTGGTCCTCACATGGTGGAAGGGGAAAAAGGCCCTTTCAGTCCTCTTTCATAAAGGTGCTAATCCCATTCATGACCTAACCACCTCCTGAAGGCCCCATTTCAACACTATTACGTTGGGGATTAGATTTAAACATAAGAATTTTGGAGGTACACAGACGCTCAGGCCATAGCAGTGCCTTCAGATGGTGGGGTTAGGGAAAACAGATGGTGGTTTCAAACCTGAACCCCTATGTCGGTGGTCACTGTGGTAGACTCCAGGATGTGGATACGGATTTATAATAGGGCTGCAGCTTCCTGTGTGGGTTGCATGGGATATGCTCCAGAGTGAGGCACAGTGGGGATCTTTTTATTGATTGACAATGGCTTGTGATTCTCCCAAGTGATGCAAGGTAAGCCAGCTTATTTAAAATAACCAGGATGTCTAATTCACAGTTTTAGGAGGAAGGGAAGTAACACGGAAGGCTGTTTGCTGTTGCATCAAAGGCAAAAGCCAAACTGTAGCAGTTTGTGAATGGAATCCTTGCCTGTCTCCAGCCTCACACCCACTTGAGGTGTGCCTGCCTGCAGTGCTGCACTGCTGACTTCAGCCTTCATGCAGGGTGATCCAGGGTGGTCCAGGGCAGGGCAGCCTCATCCATTCTGTTTGTGACATTGTGTGACATGGACCCAGTATGGCCATCAGTTAAATGTGTTTGCAGTCATGGTAGCTCTTCTTGATGTACTAAACTCCTTGATTCAAGGTGGGCTGTTCCTCACACATCTTTGGGACCCCAGCTTTGCTTTGCTTGGGACATGTGATTCTGACCCAGTATCCCAGACCTGAAGGCCCCTCTATGTGTCAGTCCTGAAAGGATTTGCTGTTTTCTTAGCCTCATGGTCTCTCCTAAGCAGGAGGCATTGCTTTACCTAGAGCAGATTGAGCTGGAAAAGGCAGTTAATAGGTAAGTTGATCACCAGCTGAGTCCAGGATAGTCAGCTCAATGAAACATTAAAATTTTAAACACCTGCATTCAGAGTTGTTTCTCTAACATTCCAAGCGCTTCAGGTAAGGGGAGGAAAGAGGAGTTATTTTAGCTTAAATTATGCTTATCCTCTGAGGGGCACAGCTATTAGTGTATTGTTTCCCTGAACTTGGGCTCATTTTGGATTTTGCTGAATGGTTTACACATTTTTCCCTTATTAGTGAATACCAGAATCTCAGATTTGCAAAGGATTCTTTAACAAGGCTGTTTTCAGCCATTTTCTTTCGTATTTGAGTTGTTTTTCTTTCCACACATTGAATAATGCTCCACTCTGGATCTGAGGTGTCTGCCTAGAGTGTTGCTTTCATAAACATGGTGAGGAAAGACAAGAAGAAGCAGGCCCAATCTGTGGAAACTAGCCTGGTTGATAATTGTGGTGGTGGGCACCAGGAAACAGGCATGTGGTTTTTCCTTTGGGTTTCCTCCAGCCAAGTGGAGCCCGGGCTCCTAGGTGGGACAGTGCTGCGTTAGAGTTTGGTCACAGGCTTGACTAGGTGGAAGAGCTTTCTGAGAGTTGTGTGCAAAAAAACACTTAGCTGCCATTCCGTATTTGCTTGCTTGATCACCTTGGCTGCTTTGGGACTCATCCAACCTATGACCTCTCTGAACTTGGAAACTGAAGTTGCAGTTTTGGCCATAGGATATTTATTGATGGTGGAAGGGTGTGGAAGTCTCTGAGTTGTAGTTGTGTTGTAGTATGATAGAGTTTCCCTTCCTGAGGTTGACCATGGGTTTAGTCCTTGTATACAGGATGGTGTGAGGATTGGGCTTCTCAGGTTAGCGGAGCTTTAGATGAGTGTTGAAACTGTCTGTCTCAGAGCCTCTGATCCATTTGTTTTAGGTTGTTGGAGTTTATTTGCCTCTTCTGAAGACATCGGGAGAAGCCAAGTTAAAAGTCGAGTCAAGTTAGTTCCTAGGGTACCATACTTGAAAGAGAATTTATAAGATATACTGGGCCTTGTTGCTCCGTGCTGAGAGATGTGGTGGTTGATGTACCTGAGACAAGGTTGTTGAGCCAGTGGCATTCTCCTGGGGAGGGCTCTCCTGGTCTCCTGATTTCAGCCAGGCTCACAACTATTCTACTAGATATATCCTCTTCCCTTTCATTGGCCAATTGTTTATCAATGCAGAGCTTCATCACAAATGTTAGAGAAGGCCCGGTGTCTCTTTGCTAGAAATATCTAAACTGGCTGTTAAGTGTTCTTGTCTTTAAAATAACAAGGTGATGGAAATAATTAAAAAATGAAGCCTTTTAATTGAGGCTTAATCTCCATGGAAGTATTTTTATGAGATGTATAATGTGTTTAGTAGCTCTCTAATGAGTTCGTCCATTTGCATAATGCTGATTATCCGGGCAATTCAAAGTAATTTACAGCTATATCTTCATTACTATGTGGCAGATATTATCCCCATTTTATTGCTGGGGAAATTGAGGCTTCATATAGTGAAATAAATGACCCATAGACAGTCAAACCACAGAAAAGAATTACTGCACTGGCATTTTCCCCTTCCTTGACACCACTGGCTTTATTGGGATGGGTGTTGTATGGCTTATTGGCTCCTGTTAGGGAACCTATCCACTGGTAGATTAGTTAGTTGGTTTGAGTTACTCCTTTTGAAAATGAGGTTTCTGTTTCTGTTTATATATATAAAATGGAAATTCTAGTTCATTTAGCTCCCCTACTGTGAAGGTTAATGAGTGTATATGAACTTTGTTAAAGTTTGGGAGAATGACACTATGAAAAATGTTATTTTATTAATGAGAAACTTGGATTCTGCTCCTGGGCCTTGTGAAAGTATTTTCTGGTTTTCCAAATGCAAACAGGTGCTGATAAATCCATTTCTACTGACTCCCTGCCCAACCCAGCTGAGGACTTCTTTGATAATATTCTCCCCATTAGCCAGATGTTTTGAAATAGCAAAATTATTAAATAATAATTTGTATTGTTAAAACATGAATGAAAGACATGTAGAGCTGTGAGAGTTTCTACTTAGAAGAAGTTGTTCTTGTTGCCTCGCAGATGTGTTTTGATTTCAGCCAAGAACGAAGATGCTTGATATGACAATTGCCCAATGCTTAGGAAAAAGGACAATTTTGGTTACTGCTTTTGAACTAGTGGTGGGAACCTTGGGCATCCCCCACAGTCTGGGGACCTCAGTTTAGAAGCTATTATTGGGGACCCTCGGGCCACTGCTGACCCCAGGGGAGGCAAGGCTTCCTTGTTTGGGTTTTGGTTTTCGGATTGGTTGGGGGAAATCTCACATATGGGAAGAAGAAGAAAAACAAATATAAGTAAGTTTCCCTTTGGGGCCATGGTCCAGTTACAGCTGTGACTTGGACCTTTCACTTCTATTTCCTAAATGCTTACGTCATTAGGCCATAGTTCTGGGAAACGTGAGGGAAGTGGGCAGCGGGGGGACCTGAGTCAGAGGGAGGGAGGGTTTTGTGGTGACAACCAGGACTCTGCAGGCAGAGTAACTTGGGACTATAACTTTGCTGTCTGTTTCTCAGCTATGTGACCTTGGCCATGTCACTTAACCTTCCTGGTCTCAGTGTCTTCATTTGCAAAATGGAGGCAATAATGACCTCAGTGGGTGGCTGTGGGGATTAAGTGGGTTAAGGTTTGTGAAAAACAAACAAGAACAATGGGGATGTCCTTGGCTGTTAATATTAAGAACAGAAAAATAACTCATGAATATCTCAGATTCTGATAGCAGGTGCACACGCTGATGAAAAGATTTGTTTTCAGATCCTCAGATTTTTTTGAGGAGTACACTTCTCTAATGTTCATTTAGATGGTCCTGATGCTGTGACCTCTTCTCTTTGGAAAAGGAAGTCGATTTCAGTAGGGCCTTCTCCTTGCCTGCAGTTTGCCAAAGCCGCATTGACAGGATAGACTTGGAAATGCAAGAGTGCTTGGCATCTCCCATCAAGTCGGCATTTCCCTGGCTTTAGCTTTCGACAGAAGCCAGCTGTAGCCCTGCTCAGCCCAGGCTGTGAACACAGTGTGTGGGTGAGTATTCGGGTGCTTGAGGCATGCTGTCGTTGCGTGTTAGAAAAGCTGTATTTTCCGCTTTTGGTTCTTCCACCGAAAGCTGAAGGACAATTCCTTGTTACTTGGCCGTGTAGCCTGGGAGTCGGAGCTCTTTGGGCCTTCCATCACCAGTGCTGTTTCCTTGGCTGTTCTGGGTTGCAGTAGTTAGTCCTACGTTCAGGGCCAAGTTGTGTGCCTGCCCTCAGGAACAGGCACTATATTATTAAATAGTTTTCTGGAGTGGGTGGAACAAAGTACCAAGACCGAGTGGCTTAAACAACAGAAATTTATCGTCTCACAGTTCTGGAGGCCAGAAGTTCTACATCAAGGTGTCTGCAGGGTTTGTTCCATTTGCAGTTGGTGAGGGAGAATCTGTTCCGTGCCTCCCCCTAGCTTCTGATGGCTTTCTGGCACTCTTTGTCGTTCCTTGGGCAGCATTCCCTTGGTCTCTGCCTTCATCATGACATTATGTTCTCTGTGTGTCTCCACATCACCCTCTCTCTGTATAGGTCTGTCTCTGTGTACAAATATCCCCTCTTTATAAAAGGACGCCAGTCATGTTGGATTAGGGCCCACCTTAATGACCCCATTTTAACTCGATCACTTCTGTAAAGATCCTGTCTCCAAATATGGTCACATTTGGAGTTAACTGGAGGTTAGGACTCCGGCATATTGTTTTTGGGGGACACATTTCAACCCATAACTAGTATGTGCTAATTTGCACAAAGTAGCCTACTCATGAAGCCGTGGACTTACCGTGCATGTTGTTGTGCAGCTTGAAGACAGCTCAGCTCTCTCTAAGGTGGCCTTTTCTTCTGAATTCATTACACCCATGTGCATTCCATTCCTTTCCCAAGGCCACTGCTTGTGACATTTCTTGTGTCTGTGTTTAGGCCTGTTTGCTGCTTTTTTTTTTTTTTTTGAAACAGAGTCTTGCTTTGTCGTCCAAGCTGCAGTGCAGTGTCGAAATCTCAATTCATTACAACCTCTGCCTGCCAGATTCAGGCGATTCTCCTGCCTCAGGCTCCCGAGTTGCTGGGACTACAGGTGTACACCACCATGCCTGGCTAATTTTTATATTTTCAGTATAGGCGGGGTTTCACCATGTTGGCCAGGCTGGTCTTGAACTCCTGACCTCAACTGATCTACCCGCCTTGGCCTCCCAAGGTGTTGTTATTACAGGCATGAGCCACCGTTCCTGGCTAGTTGCTGCTTTTGAACTAATCCTGGGAACTTGCTTGATTATTGAATATATTTGAGCCTTATTTCCTTACCTCCATCGTACACACATTGAAGACAAGGATCGTATATCAACCCTATATTGGGTGTATAGGTTAAATAAAAGATACCATCAAAATTAATTTTACCTGTTCCTTTTTACCTGTTTGTAATATGGCTACTAGAAACATTTTAATTACATATGTGGCTTGCATTATATTTCTGGTCACTGCTCTCTCCCTGTATCCATATAACAAACCGCATGGACCTGCTTGGGCTGTGAGGCTAGATTGAAGGTTTGGAAGGAGGTGGGCATGCAGTGTTCTCACTGGCTGGCTTACCGTTCAGATGACAACACTTAGACCCCTGTAGGGGGGGTGTGTGGTGGTCAAGGTATGTACACTCAGAACTTGTGAATCTGACCTTATTTGGAAAAAGCGTAATTAAGGATTTTTATTTATTTATTTATTTATTTACTTATTTATTTATTTTTTAGACAGAGTCTTGCTCTGTCACCGAGGCTGGAGTGTAGTGGCATGATCTCAGCTCACTGCAACCTTTGCCTCCTAGGTTCAAGTGATTCTCCTGCATTGGCCTCCTGAGTAGCTGGGATTACAGGTGCACGCCTGGCTTGATTTTTTTGTATTTTTAGTAGAGACGCGGTTTCACCATGTTGGCCAGGCTGGCCTTGAACTCCTGACCTCAAGTGATCCGCCTGCCTCGGCTTCCCAAAGTGCTGGGATTACAGGCATGAGCCACTGTGCCTGGCCAAGTTAAGATCTTGAGAAGAGGTCATGCTGGATTATCTAAAGCCAATGACAAATGTCCTTATAAGAAGAAAAACAGTTTGCTAATGATGAAGGGTTTTTCCTGCTTGTTGAGAAATCTGATGTCTTGGTGCTCATTAAGTACTTGTTGAAATGGATTGCTCCATTTTTGGGAAAACAGCATGACATACTGATTTACCTAGAGATTTTGGGCTCCCAGCAAACATTTTAGAAAGGGCCCTCACACTACTAATTGCAAAATAAACATCTTCAGCCTCATGTGCAGCTGACTTATTTGGCCAGTGTTGATGTTTGTGGGGAAGAGAAGGAACATTTGTTGACCGCCCACAATGCATCAGGCATTTTTTTTTTCATAATGACTTCTGTTAATCCTCATGCTAGGCCTGTGAAGTGGTTTATTGTCCTGGTTTATAGAGAAGGGATCTGGGTCTCAGAGAGGTCAACTGATTTGTCCAAGGACAGACAGATGGAGAGCTGGGAGTCCCACAGTCCAAGCCACTTTCAGCAGCAAGTGACTTTTCAGCAAGGAAATCTTTACATCAAAGCTAATGTGTGAAACAGGTCATCTGTACCGCTTTGGTTAGATGGGAGTCGGGTGGGGTGGGCTCTGTGGCTCTGTGTCCCTTCACCAAGATTCTCACCAAGCAGGCTCTGGGGCATCCCTGTAGAGCACATTTTAAACTTCACTTTTTTTTTTTTTTTTTTTGAGACAGAGTTTCGCTCTTGTTGGCCAGGCTGGAGTGCAATGCTTCGATCTTGGCTCACCGCAACCTCCGCCTTCTGGGGTCAAGCGATTCTCCTGCCTCAGCCTCCAGAGTAGCTGGGATTACAGGCATGCATCACCATGCCTGTCTAATTTGTATTTTTAGTAGAGACGGGGTTTCTCCATGTTGGTCAGGCTGGTCTCAAACTCCTGACCTCAGGTGATCTGCCCGCCTCGGCCTCCCAAAGCAGTGGGATTACAGGCGTGAGCCACTGCATCCTGCCTGTTCTTTTTTTTTTCCTGAGACAGGGTCCCACTCTGTGCAGTGGCATGAACATAGCTCACTGCAGCCTCGAACTGCTGGCCTCAAACGGTTCTCCCACCTCAGCCTCCCAAGTAGCAGGGAACTACTTGTGCACGCCATCATGCCAGGCTCACTTTTTACTTACAGTTTTTGTAGAGATGAGCTCTTGCTTTGTTGCCCAGGCTGATCTCAAACTCCTGGCTTCACGCAATTCACTCACCTTTGTTCCCTGAAGTGCTGGGATTATGGGCATCAGCCAACATGTCAGATCCATTATTATTCTTCGTGCTTCCTGTACCCTTCCACTGTCTGGTTCTGTGGATTCCCTATTGCATGTCTCTCTGGAGTTAGTAAATCTCTAGCATTTTGAGCTTTTCCTTTTAGACAAGTTAGGAAATGGAGTAGACTCAGGGAGAGGATATTTTTGCAGATTCCGTAAGGTGGTGTTGCTGAGATGGTGGGACTCTGGCCATTGGGATGGTAGGCTGGAACTCTGCCCTGGAGCCTTTTAGTACTTGGGCTCTAGTCAGTCTCTTGGTCCCTGAGGGAGGCAAGTGTGGGAGATACTTTGGTGAATTATATGGTTTGGCTGTGTCCCCACCTAAATCTCATCTTGAATTGTAGCTCCCATAATCCCTACGTGTTGTGGGAGGGACCCGGTGGGAGGTAACTGAATCATGGGGGCAGGTTTTTCCAATGCCATTCTCGCGATAGTGAATAAGTCTCACAAGATCTGATGGTTTTATAAAGGGCAGTTCTCCTACACAGGCTCTCTTGCCTGCCACCATGTAAGATGTGCCTTTGCTCCTCCTTCACCTTCTACCGTGACTGTGAGGCCTCCCCAGCCATGTGGAACCGTGAGTCCATTAAGCCTTTTTTTTTTTTTTTTTTTTTAATAAATTACCCAGTCTCGGGTATGTCTTTATTAGCAGTGTGAGAACAGACTAATACAGTGGAGTTCAATTTATGGTGTGTGGAAAGTGCAAAATCTAGGCTGGGGTGTGCCCAAGGAGAGGGCAGGAGACAGTACCCTGAGGCCAGTCTGGACAGATGAGTATTTGACGAGAGACTTATGTTGATGACTTTGTGTGAGAATACTGCTGTTGTTCATGAGAGACATTCATATCCCAAGCATTTGTTGGATCCAGGAAGATCCAGATCCATCTAGGTTAGGGGCCACAAAAATAAGACAAAAATCTCTGCATAAAGGGCCATTGGGATTGCAACTGGACAGTGGCTGATTATCTCTAGGAAGAGGCTGAATTCTGAAAACATTTTGTATTGCAATGCCTCGGATTGGTTAAAGGAGAGATAATTTGCTTCACTTTATTTTTGTGTCTCTTTGATATACAAGAAAAGAAATGTGACCAGAACTTGTACAATATATGGTAAATTTCTCTCTACCAGAATATTGTTGATGTTCAGGCTCCAAGAATTAATGTGGTTTTATCTTGGAATTTAACCTGTTATTTATTGTGATATGCTTATGTAAGGACATGTGTTAGATAATGTATTAGTCAGGGTAGGAGAGGTCTGTGCTGCGGTAACAAACTTCCTGGAAAGTTTAACACATAGAAGCCTATTTTTCACACAAAAGCCCCTGCAGATTGGATGGCAGTAGTGGGCGAGGGCTCTACCTGTCTTGGTCACATTCTCCTGGCTGATTGAGGCTTGAGGCTCCACCGTCTGCAGCATTGTCACAGCAGGAGAAGAGATTGCAGGACCTGTTGTTGCCAGCTCCTCTGTTCACCCTAAAAGTGATACATGTCACCTTTCGGCACATTCCATTGACCCAAACTAGTCACATGGCCCTGCCTAACCTGGGAAATGGGAGGACTGTCAGATGAGTATCACTCTCTGCCACAAATGATGAAGAGCACACCTTTTGGTAATTAGTTCATTGAATCTGAGTAAAAGCTCAAGCATGAGTAGTGTTGGGCCCATTTGCTAGAGAAAATGATGTCTTGAGCTCTTCAAAGTCAAGGGCTGTATCTCTAGATCTCTCACACCGGGCTGTCTGCCTCACACTTTTCTCAGCACTCAGCAAAGGTTAGTTGAGTTGAATGAATGAGGCATTTAAAATCTGTTTGAGTATTTGTCTGATTCACAGGGCTGCTTCACTTAGAGTTTTGCTAATGTAGTTGTCTGCCTAAAGAGAATATTCATGCCTCCTATGGTGGAGGTGGGTCAAGTACCAGCTATGACACATTTGTATATCTTGTTATGACACATTTGTATATCTTGCTAGCAAGAAACTACTGAAGTCTGCATATTTTTAGGGATCATCTTTTTAAAGAATAATTTCAACTTTTATTTTAGATACTGGGGATACCTGTGCAGGTTTGTGACTTGAGGGTATTGCAAGATGCTAGGGTTTGGGGCATGATTGATCCCATCACCCAGGTAGTGAGCTTAGTACCCAATACTTAGTTTTTCAGCCCTTGCCCTGCTCCCTTCCTCCTCTAACAGTCTCCAGTGTCTGTTGTTGCCATGTTTATGTCCATGAATACCCAATATTTAGCTCCCACTTATAAATGAGAACATACGGTATTTGGTTTTCTGTTCCTGCATGAATTCACTTAGGATAATGGCCACCAGCTGCATCCATGTTGCTGCAGAGGACAAGATTTTGTTCTTTTTATGGCTATGTATGTAGTAGTCCATGGTGTACATGTACCATATTTTCTTTATCCCATCCATTGTTGATGGGCACCTCGTTTGATTCCATGTCTTTGCTATTGTGAATGGTGCTACGATGAACATACGAGTGCACGTGTCTTTTTGGTAGAATGATCTATTTTCTTTTATATATATACCTAGTAATGAGATTGCTGGGTCAGTCAAATGGTAATTTTGTTTTAAGCTCTTTGAGAAATCTCCAAACTGCTTTTCACAGTGGCTGAACTAATTTACATTCCCATCAACTGTGTATAAGTGTTTCCTTTGCTCCACAGCCTCACCAGCATCTGTTGTTTTTTGACTTTTTAATAATAGTCATTCTGACTGGTATGAGATGGTATCTCATTATGGTTTTGATTTGCATTTCTCTAATGACATTTTAAAAAATATGTTTCTTGGCCACTTGTATGCCTTCTTTTTTGTTCGTTTGTTTTTTGAGACACCCAGGCTGGAGTGCAGTGGCATGGTCACAACTCACTGCAGTCTCAACCTCCTGGGGTCAAGCCATCTTCCCATCTTAGCCTCCCAATTAGCTGGGACTACAGGCATGCGACACTATGCCTGCTAATTTTTAAATTATTTTTTGTAGAGATGGGGTCTCACTGTGTTGCCCAGGCTGGTCTCGAACTCCTGGGCTCCAGTGATTATCCCACCTCAGCCTCCTAAAGTACTGAGATTACAGGCATGAGCCACTGTGCCTGGCTGTATGTCTTCTTTTGAGAAGTGGCTGTTCGTGTCTTTTCCCACTTTTTAATGAGGTTATTTGATTTTTGCTTTTCGAATTAAGTTCCTTATGGATTCTGGATATTAGATCTCTGTGGGATGCATAGTTTGTGAATATTTTCTCTCATTCTATAGGTTGTTTACTCTGTTGATAGTTTCTGTTGCTGTGCAGAAGCTCCTTAGTTTAATTAGGTCCTACTTGTCAAATTTTTTTTTTTTTTTGAGATGGAGTCTTGCTCTGTCGCCCAGGTTAGAGTGTAGTGGTGCGATCTCGGCCCATTGCAACTTCCACTTCCTGAGTTCAAGCGATTCTCCTGCCCCAGCCTCCCAAGTAGCTGGCTCTACAGGTACATGCCACCATGCCCTGCTAATTTTTTGTATTTTTAGTAGAGTTGGGGTTTCACTGTGTTTGTTAGGATGATCTCGGTCTCCTGACCTCATGATCTGCCCACCTCGGCCTCCCAAAGTGCTGGGATTACAGGCATGAGCCACCATGCCAGGCCAGGTCCCACTTGTCAATTTTTGTTTTTGTTGCAGTTGCTTTTGAGGACTTAGCTATAAATTCTTTGCCAAGACTGATGTCCAGAATAGTATTTCCTACGTTATCTTCTGGGAGTCTTATAGTTTGTGGTCTTATATTTAAATCTCTACTCTATCTTGAGTTAATTTTTGTGTATAGTGAAAGATGGGTGTTCAATTTCATTCTTCTGCTTATAGCTAGCCAGATATCCCAGCACCATTTACTGAATAAGAAGTCCTTTCCCCATTGTTTATTTTTGTTGACTTTGTAAAAGATCAGATGGCTGTAGGTGTGCAGGTTTATTTCTGGGTTCTCTATTCTGTTCCATTGGTTTATGTGTCTGTCTTTGTACCATTACCATACTGTTTTGGTTTGTGTAGCCCTGTAGTATAGTTTGAAGTCCAGTAATGTGATGCCTGCACTTTTGTTCTTTTTGCTTAGGATTGCTCTGGCTCTTTGAGCTCTTTTTTGGTTCTATATGAATTTTAGAATCACTTTTTTCTAATTCTGTGGGAAACGACATTGGCAGTTTGGTAGGATTAGCATTGAATCTGTAGGTTGCTTTTGGCAGTATGGCCATTTTAACAATGTTGATTATTCTAATCCATGAGCATGGAAGGTTTTGTTTGTTTGTTTGTGTCTATGATTTCTTTCAGCAGTGTTTTGTAATTCTCCTTATAGAGATCTTTCACCTGCTTAGTTATATGTACTCCTAACCAAGGAATATATCTTGGTTAGGTATGTATTTTATTTGTTAATTTTTTTGTGGCTATTATAAATGGGATTGTGTTCTTGATTTGACTCTCAGCTTGAATGTTATTGGTGGATAGAAATGCTACTGATTTTTGTACATTGATTTTGTATCCCAAAACGTTACTGAAGTTGTTTATCAGTTCTGGGAGCCTTTTGTTGGAGTCTTTAGGGTTCTCTAGGTATAGAATCATAATGTCAGTGAAGAGGGATGGCTTGACATCTTCTTTTCCTATTTGGATGCCCTTGCTTTCTTTCTCTTGCCTGATTGCTCTGCTAAGACTTCCAGGGATCATCTGAAAACCTCATAGGAAAACCACGCTACAGACACAATGGCAACATTTGGTGCCTCTTAGCTAGTAGTTTGGGCTTGGGGTTTACTTAAACTTATACAACCTAGGGGCCTCATTCCTCCATTTGTTCTCTATGTGATTTTGACATCTTGCTGAGTCTCAGTTTTTCCATCACCTATAAAGGCATGGGGGATGGTTTGAAAATGCCCAGCTCTCAGGGTTGTCTTAAGGATTTTATTTATAGTAATATTAGTTCCCTAAGGCTGTTGTAACAAATTCTTACCAACTGGGTGGTTTAAAACAGTGGACACTTTACTCTCTCACAGTTGTGGAGAGAGAAGTTTGAATCAAGGTGTTTGCAGGGCTGGTTCCATCTGGAGGCTCTGAGGGAGAATCTACTCCATGCTTCTGTCTTAGATTCTGGTGGTCACCAGGAATCTGTGGCATTCCTTGGCTGGCAGCTGCATAACTTCAATCTCTGCCTCCATCTTTTTTTTTTTTTTTTTTTTTTTTTTTTTTGAGATGGAATCTCGTTCTGTCACCCAGGCTGGAGTTCAGTGGCGTGATCTCAGCTCACTGCCACCTCTGTCTCCTGTGTTCAAGTGATTCTCCTGCCTCAGCTTCCTGAGTAGCTAGGATTACAGGTGCACGCCAGCTAATTTTTGTATTTTTTTTTAGTAGAGATGGGGTTTTGCCATGTTGCCCAGGCTGGTCTTGGACTCCTGGCCTCAAATGATCTGCCCGCCTCAGCCTCCCAAAGTGCTGGGATTACAGGTGTAAGCCACCATGCCTGGCCTCTGCCTCCATCTTCACATGGTATTCTTCCTTGTCTGTGTCCAAATTTCCCTCTTGTTATAAGGATACCACTCATTGCATTAGAACTCACCTTGATCCAGTGTGACCTTTTCTTAAACTTTATGTATGCAAAGACTCTTTTTCCAATTGAGGTCACATTCAGAGGTATTGGAGGTTAGGCTTTGAACCTATCTTTTTGGGAGACTCAATGCTAACCTCAGTAGCATGGTAAAGTCCTAACACAGTACCCACACATAGGTGGCCTTCAGTAAATAATAGTTTCCGTTGTTCTGCTGTTGTAGAGTGTTTGGCAGTGCCCACATGGAACTTTCTAACTGAATTCTGCGGTCTTTTCAGACCTTGGAGGCTATCGTATCAATAAAACCAGAGCATTTTCTGTTGTTTGGTAATGCACAGCTTCTGTTTGCGGCATGATGCTCTTCTAGGGTGCGTATAAGAGCCCCCATGCATCTCAATTACAGAATATGTTAGGCGTCTGGATTTTGTCTAACTTAGCCTAGTACTGTCGTGGGTTCCTTTGGGCAGTTTTGCCTTGCTTAACAATGCAAACTAGAAACTGCACACAAATGGTTACCCAAAATGAGTCCTGTTATTATTGCTTCTTTTACCCCTGGGGCCCCAAACTGCAGAAGGCTTATTCACTGCAAGACTCTAAATGTCTTGCCTCCATATATTACATTCCATATTACGCTGGAACGTGGTGAAATTAATTGTGGCCAGGCAGGAAGACAAGAAAAAAACCTGTAATGGTTTATCATATTTTGTAGGCTTTGTGAGGGCCATAAATTTAAGGCATATAGGAATTGTGTTTATTCCTTAGATTTCACAAATTTGTCATGTTCCTTTTCTCCAATGGTGACAGGTTCTTCCGACAACTGGGTCTCTGTTGTTGAAGTAGAAAATAGAAAAGGGAGTGGGCATGGGGATGTTTCTAGTGTCACAGATCACTGCAGAGCTCTCCCTCGCAAGCTTCTTTGGTTACATGGCTGTTAATAGCTAAATTATTAATGCAGGTTTGCTGGTGGAGGGAGCTGCTTTTGACCATTGCCTCTCTTCTTACATCAGCTCTTCAATAGCCACAATTGTAGGAGTCACATTGCATGCAGAGCAGTTCACAAATTGAATGGTTGTTTGTGTGTGTGTGTGTGTGTGTGTGTAGCAGGGGAGGCTCAGCGTTTTGGCCTCTGGCTGTATGGCTGTATGCTTGTGAGTATCCTTTGTCTGAAACCTGATGATGCAGGAATTTACATCTTGGAATGGGAGCTGGTTTAAACAAGGAAATTTATTCATTACTGAATTCTCCTGAGAGTTCAGCAGCTCCTGTGAGCATGGAAGTGCCCCTGTCTCAATCTTTTTGGATAATGAAGATGCATATTCCAAAGGTTAGATTTCTCTGAAATGACTGGTTTTTCAAGATAGTAGGGAAGCAGTATTGGCCACAGAGATCCAGGTGGCTGCATGAACAAGAATACAACCTTGATTTTATGGTCTTCCTTTTCCAAAGTCAGGGTCCATGAGTTGATTAAAAATATCACAAAGTGATTTAACTATTCCTCAGTAATCTTGTAGCCTATTGCCATCAAACTTTGTTGACAGCGACTTATGGAAACACATTGGTATGTCCACACACAAATTTGTGCGCTAATGGTTCATAGCAGCATTATTCATAATAGCCTGAAAGTGGCAGCAACCCGCATGTTCACCAGTGGATGAATGGATAAATGAAATGTAGTATATCTATACAATGGGATATTATTCAGCCATACAAAGGAACAAAGTTCTGATACATGCTACAGTATGAATGAACCTTGGAAATATTATGCTAAATGAGAAGAAGCCGGTTACAAAAGACCACATATTGTATCATTCAATTTATAGGAAATGTCCAGAGTAGGGAAATACGTGGAGATAGAAAGTAGATAGGTGGTTGCCTAGGGCTGAGTTGGGGTTTGGGAGGAAATGGGGCATGGCTGCTAATGGGCATGGGGTTTCCTTTTGGGGTGATGAAATGTTCTAAAATTGATTGTGGTGACGGTTGCACAACTCTGAATATACCAAAAGCCATAGCGTTGTATACTTTCAATGGGTAAATTGTATAGTGTGTGAGTTTTATCTCTTAGTCACGCTGTTAAAGATCACATTTACATTGCAAACAAGAACATTTATATAAAGGTGAATCAAAACACACTCTTCATATCTGATATATTCTGATTTATTCCAGTCTTTTCCATTTTATTTCTTTAAAAGTGTCTGGACATGAGCCATGGTACTGAATCCATAATCCACACTTTTATGGATTCCTTTCCATTTTACAAATTTAAAAAATGGAGTTCCAGCACTTAAGAAGTGAGTACAGGTTTATACAATTTATAAATGACTGAGTTGAGACTTCAGACTGGGTCTTTCTTCTGACTCCCATTTCACTGTGCTAGCTAAGAGGTTGGGTAGTGTTTAAAAACAATTTAAAAGATTGAGCAAATTTGGGGGTAAACAAAAAAGTACCAGCAAGGAATAGCCTCCTTATAAATACCTTCACCTATAGTCTGAAGTGCTTAGGGAAGCTGAGGGCACAGAGAAGGGCTGGCTGCACATTTTTGCATTGAGCATAGTTTTCAGTGTCTGACACCCTGTGCATTGCCCTGGCTGAGCGAGGAGGCTCCATTTGTTTATTTTTCAAGCAAAGATGCTATTTTCTCAGCACTGTAGAGTAAAAACATTAGACATTTCTAGCTGCCTGCCAATTAGGGCTTGCTGGCTTCTAGCCCTTCCACTGAAAGTCAAATTTGAGGTAGGGCATCATAGAAAATGAAGAAAAGACATGCAAGTCATTAGGGAGAAAAGAGGAACTGGTGTTCTCCTACAGCTCTGGAATTGGTATCAGATAATTGTGCCCTGACTGCGCAGTCCTGGCCAGAGATACAAAAAAAAAAAAAAAAGAATTTTTACTGGAGTAAACGGGGAGTAGGGAGTGAGCTACCAGAAAAGTCTTGGGTTAGCCCAGATGAGTGGTATATTTTTAATAGGGAGAGGATTCATGAGCTAATTCAGTTGTGTGGCTCCTTCCAGTGTCTGTGAGAGGCCATTTCATAAGCAGGTCTGTTTTTTTTCCACCAAGTTTTGCTTAACATTTGGAAAGAACACTCTACCTCCTTAGTTAATTATGTGCATAAATATTTGCTTCTCCAGGCAGGACCTTTTCCCACGTTATTTTGAAGGACTCACATAGATTTAAAGGTTTTCTTTTCTCCCACCCCTAAGGAATTCAGTGTTGGTAAAAGGTGCCCATCTCAGGAACAGAGAAGCTTCTGATTAGTTAGGGGTCCAGCTGTGGATATAGGAGCAGAGATGGGAGGAAGAACAGCCCCGTACTTCAGCAGGGTTCCAGGAGCCTACCATACCTCAGAGATATCGTGGGTTCAGTTCCAGACCACCACAATCAAGTGAGTCACATGAACTTTTTGGTTTCCTAGTATATATAAATTGATCGGGAGGCTGAGGCAGGAGAATGGCATGAACCCAGAAGGCGGAGCTTGCAGTGAGCCGAGATAGCGCCACTGCACTCCAGCCTAGGGGACAGAGCGAGACTTCGTCTCAAAAAAAAAAAAAAAAAAAAAGAAGTGATGTTTACACTATATTGTAGTCTATTAAGTATACAATAGCATTATATCTAAAAAAGCAATGTATATACCTTAATTAAAAATACTTTCTTGCTAGAAAGTGCTAACGATCATCTAGCCTTCGGTGAGTTTTAATGTTTTTTGCTGGTATAGGATCTTGCCTCAGCGTTGATGGTTGCTGACTGATGAGTGTAGTGGTTGCTGAAGGTTGGGATGGCTGTGGCATTTTCTTAAAATAAGATTACGATGAAGTTTACCACCTCAATGGACTCTTCCTTTCATGAAAGACTTCTCTGTAGCACCCAATGCCTGTTTTATAGCACTTTATGCACAGAACAACTTCTTTCAGAATTGGAATCAGTCTTCTCAAACCCTGCCACTGCTTTGCCAGCTGTTTATGGAATATTCTAAATCCTTGTCATTTCAACAATGTTCATAGCATCTCCATCAGGACTAGATTCCATCTCAAGAAGCCACTTTCTTTGCTCATGTGTAAGAAGCAGCTCCTCATCCATTAAATTTGTTCCTGAGATTGCACCAATTCAGTCACATCTTTAGGCTCCACTTCTAATTCTAGTTCTTTTGCTCTTTCCACTATATCTGCAATTACTCCCCCGACTGAAGTCTTGAACACCTAAAAGTCATTTATGAGGGTTGGAATCAGTTTCCTCCAAACTCCTGTTGATGTTGATATTTTGACCTCCCATGAATCACAGATGTTCTTAATGGCATCTGAAATGGTGAATCCTTTCCAGAAGGTTTTGAATTTACTTGGCCCATATCCATCAAAGGAATCAATATCAATGGCAGATATAGCCTTAAAAATGTATTTCCTAAATAAGACTTGAAAGTTGGAATGACTCTTTGATCCCTGGGCTGCAGGATGGATGTTGTGTTAGCAGGCATTAAAAATCATTAATCCTCTTGAACATCTCCAACAGAGCTTGTGGGTAACCAGATGCATTGCTACTGAGCAGTAATATTTTGAAAGGAATCTTTTCCTGAGCAGTAGGTCTCAACAGTGTGCTTAAAATATTCAGTAAACCGTGCTATAAACAGATGCACTGTCATCCAGGCTTTGTTGTTCCATTTATAGAGTGCAGGCAGGTTAGAGTTAGCATAATTTTTAAAGGCTCCAGGATTTTCGGAAAAGTAAATGAGTATTGACTTCAGCTTGAAGTCACCAGCTGCATTAGCTCTTAACAGGAGAATTAGCCTGTCCTGTGAAATTTGAAGCCAGGCATTGACTTATTCTGTCTAGACAGGAAAGTCCTGTATGGCATCTTCTTCCAAAAGAAGGCTGTTCCATCTACATTGAAAATCTGTTGTTTAGTGTAGCCACCGTTATCAATGATCTTAGCTGTTTAGATCTTCTGGGTAACTTGCTGCAGCTTCTACATCAGTATTTGCTGCTTCATCTTATATTTTTATGTTACGGAGATGGCTGCCTTCCACAAACCTCATGAACCAACCTCTGCTAGCTTTAAACTTTCCTTCTGCAGCTTTCTCACCTCGTTAGCTTTCTAGAATTGAAGAGTTAGAGGCTTGCCCTGGATTAGGCTGTGGCTTAAGGGAATGCTATGACTGGTTTGATTTTTCTCTCCAGACCACTAAAACTTCCTCCATATCAGCAATAAGGCTGTTTTGCTTTCTTATCATTTGTGTGTTCATTGGAGTAACACTTTTAATTTCCTTTAAGAACTTTTCCTTTGCATTCATAATTTGGCTAAGTGTTTGGCCTAAGAGGCCTGGCTTTCTTCCTGTCTTGGCTTTCGACATGCCTTCCTCACTAAGCTTAACCATTTCTAGCTTTTGATTTAAAGTGAGAGATGTGCAACGCTTTCTTCCTCTTGAACACTTAGAGGCCATGGTAGGATTATTAACTGGCCTAATTCCATTATTGTTGTGTCTCAAGGAATAGGGAGGCCCGAGGAGAGGCAAAGAAATTGGGGGACGGCCTGATGGTGGGGTAGTAAGAGTTCACGTATTTATTGATGACGTTGTTGTCTTATATGGGTGTGGTTTGAGGTGCCCCAAAATGTTTACAATGATGACATCAAAGATCACTGATCATCACCAGAACAGGTGTAATAATAATGAAAAAGTTTGAGATATGAGAATTACCAAAATGTGACACAAACACATATGAAGTCAGCACACGAGGTTGGAAAAATAGTGCTGGTAGACTTACTGTTTTCAGGATTGCCACAGACCTTCAGTTTGTAAAAAATATAATACTTTTGAAGCTCAATAAAGTGAAGCACAGCAAAATGAGATTTGCTTGCACAGTTTCTATATCTAGTGGAGGTCTGTTCCTTAGATCAAGAATTGATGTTCTCACCTGATTGAGAGGGCCAGGAGCAAGGAGCACGCTGAAGGGAATCAAAGCCACAAATACAAATCATAATGAATAAAACAATAACAGTTAACGGTTTTTGGTTAAATGTGCCAGCCCCTGTGCACAGTGTGGGTTGTCTCATCCAAGTTCTTCCAACATCTCAGTACAGTAGGTATGATATTGCCAAACTTTGGCAGACCTGGTTCAAGTCCGGACTCCTCCATGCACCTTTGGGAATGGGTTAACCATGTACCTTTGGGAATATAGTGTCTGCCTTTCTAAGCCTTAGTTTCTCATCTGTCAAACAAGAACAGTGATGTCCTTGCCTCATGGAATGGTGGATGGCTGAAAATAAAGTAATGCACATACAGCACTTGGCATACAAAATGGGCCATAAAATGATGGCCGTTTTTATGATTAGGTGGAAACTTTTCTTTCTTTTTTTTAGTTGTCAAATGATCCTTTATTGAAATGTTTTCCTTTGTGCTTTTTAACTAGCTGGGGATTCTACCTGCACCACTGTAGATGTCATGAAGTGGCAGCCGTCAACATTGCAGCTCACAGACTGGGCAGTTCCCAGGATCTCTTTAATGGTTTCAGAGAGTTCTCTGGCTAAAGACCAGTGCCACATCTGTGAAGCAATGTTGACAATCTCATCAAAAGTGGTATTTCCATTGTGTTTAATGTTTTTCTGTTTCTTTCCATCTCTTTGTGGTTCCTTGAGGGCTCTGCAGAAACCCTTCTGGCAGAGGCAGATGGTACCACCTCACTCTGGATCTGTTCTGAATGGTCAGTTTCAGTGTAATCCTTAGACCCTTCCAGTCACCGGTTGCCTTGGCAATGTCATCACCAACCTTTTTTGCAGACATACCCAGAGGACCAATCTTAGGGGCCAGCACAGACATGGCATCAACTTTACCGGAGGTGCACCTCAGGTATACGACTTTGATCTTGTTGGGGTTGAACTTCAGTGGTGTGCTGGAGGCGGCTGATTTCAGATGAACCTGGATTCAGGACGACCCAATAAAGTTGCACCTTGGCCTCCTCCAAGCCGAAAGCCAAAAGTGGAAACTATTCTTATTCCTATTTTACAGATCAGGAAAGTGAGGCTTAACTAGGTTATGAATTCAAGGGTCACAGCTGCAAAGTGGTAGGGCTGGGACTGGAGTTCAGGTCTGTTGGACTTTGGCCTCCTGTCTTTTTGCTATCATCTGATAATTGGCTGAAGGTGTCACGTTTCTAGAAGAGGCTGTGGTGAGGGCACTGGGCCTCTGCTGCCTTTTCAGGTTGGACGGTCTTCTCTAGAAGGGAGTTGACTCAGCCAGGTGGCAGCTAGGAACAGGGTCAGGGTGTTCACTGGAGGAGGGTGGTTGCACCACCTGTTAACATGGGACTCCCCCACGTGTTGTCTTTCATTTCCTTTTTCTCTAACCCTGGGATTACCGAGGCTGAGGAGGTGTTTTCCACCTCCTTTTTAAAGAAGAACTCTGAGCTGATTTTTGGTAGTGCAAATTTCCTTGTCATATGCTTTCAATATGTGTTTGTTTTTTGTTCTTGTTGTCTGTCAGAGATTATCATCTGTTGTGGCAGAGAAAGGCCTTTTTCCTCCTCCCTCTTCTCTGATGCTTGCAAATGCTCCTAGTGGCTAATAAGCATTGGATGCACCCATGAAGTAGAATTCACACATTTAATTCTAGATTGATTCTCTGAGGCCTTCCCTGCCAGGCTCCTTTTAGCCAAGTATATTCGCCCTTTGTCAGGCTTGTGCGCTCAACTATGTGAAATGCTCGGAGCCTGTTGGGCAGGCTGATTTAAACAAACAAACAATCAAACAACAAAACAAAAAACAGCCCTAGAATGAACCTCTGGAGAGGGGTATCCTGGATTCACTTGGAAAATATCCTCTGTGGTTCCAGGGAGGTCAAAGATGTGAGCCCAGGGGTCTGTGGTTTATGAAGGTTGCAGATCTCTAATTGGGGTCTTGGTCTGATGGCTCCAGGAATCCTCTGGATTCGGTGTAGTAATAGTAATAGCACTTTAAAGTAGGCTCATTACTAGAGCGGTTATTGCTTTTGTTCGAAATGGCCCATCTAAGTCAGGCCCTATTAAGTAGAGCAATTTAACTGACACTTAGTGTCTTTAGGGACATAAATTATCCTTTGGCCTGGTCACCTCCACTTTGAAATTTGATCATTGGTATGAGTCCTGGGAGAGTCGTTCAGGCAGATGCATTTGTTCATGTAAGCCCTCATTTCAGTCATTCGTTCAGGACACGTTTAATGAGGACCAACTCTATACCTGACACTGTGTAAAGCCCTGGATGGATGATAAAAATGAAGAGGACGTGGGCTCTGCTTTTAAGGAGTTCACAGCTTTTATTCAATCATGAAACATCGATTGGGCACCTACTGTATGCAAAAAGCCCTGTGCTTGGTATTGCACAGGAGACAGGTTAGTTTCAGAATGTGTGTGCTCATGGGGCCTTTATGATCTGTGTAGAGAACAGACTTGCAATCAGTTAACTGGGTGCAGCCTAGAACTGAATGTACGTTATAAAAGAAGTGCAGGAAAGTGCTGCAACCCTGAGGATGCAGAGGTTCCTTCAGTTAGTTGGACTGGAGTAGCCTCGTGGTGGTGGTGGCGTTACTGATCCTTGAAGGATGTCCTCTCTGTTAAGAGTCAGCCAGATTACCTGGAGAAACAGTGTTTAAAGCAGGACTGCTCCAGGGGCCTGGCTGCAGCCACAAGCCTCTCCAGAACCGAGCCTGCCCCTCCTCATCTCTCCTGCTGCCTGCAGATTCACTCCTTCTTGGTGTTCTTGGCTTCTCGTTGGAGGCCGCTGCGTTCTCATCCTACCCACTACTTTCTCCAGGCTTCATGTCCATGACCTGCCCAATCCCAAGTCTCCCTCATGCTCTTCCATTCCGCTCCTTTGGCTAACCCAAAGTGCACTAATTCTGAAGACCCAAAGGGAGGGGTGTGTCACCTCTTTGTCTTTTCTGGACCCCACGCGTGTCACTGGCCTCCTGGAAATCTCCTGTTGGATCAAAGACCCCCTCTGGTGCAGTCAGCAGTGGCAGAGTCCTCCCCAAGGGATGATGGTGACCCACTCATGAGGGCCCCAGGCCCAGTAATATCCAGGCAGGGTGATCCTTGCATACTGTGGATGCAGCATTATTGCTCAGAGAAGGTCTCTGCCTGTGCCCGTGGAGACATGTACAAGAATGCTCATTGCAGGTCTGTCTGCAGTGGGAAACATTGGAAATGGCCTCATTGCCCATCTCAGGGGACTGGGTAAATAAATTACGGTACTACTATGAAGTGGAATGCTATCCAGCAACGAAAGTGAATAGGCTAGATGCTCACACATCGATTCAGATAAATCTCTAAGGAGACTTAGAGTAGGTAAAAGGAAGGATCTATATGGTAGAATGCCACTTGAGTTTATTTTAAAAGCACACAAAACTCTGTGTATGTGTGTGTGTACATACTATGTAATGTATATTTTTGTATATATGTGTAATATATGTATGCATGCTATATACTATATAGTGTAATATATGTATATATAATATATAACATTATATATAATATATACACACTATATATAGTGTTTTATGTCTGTACACACACACACACACAGTTGAAATGTATGTGGTAAAAGTAGAAAATGAGTTGTAAAGCAGATACACACTGGGATTGTGGTTAAAATGGGAAAGGAACAAAGAGAACGGAAGATGGGTGAGAGGGTCTTTTCAACCATCCATCTCAGTAATATTTTATTACTTAAAAAAGATAGGAAATGATGGTAGAATACTAAACTTCATGAATTTGGGGTCTGGTTCCATGAGCATTTATTATGTTAACTATATTTCTTTATACGTGTGAAATATTTCATGCTGTTAAACGGTATGTCTAGAGAATGGGAGGTTGTTTGGGGTGTCTGGAACTTAGTTTGTTGGGAGGAAATATCCTGGATGATGAAAGTAGGAAGGTAGGTGGAACCTTGGTCATGCAGGCCATGAGTCTTCAAGCTGGGGTGCGTGACATGGAGATGGTGACATGACCCATCCTCGGTGTGAAAAGGGCTGGAAAGGGAAGGAGCTTGGGGGCCAGGAGGCTAGATAGGAGGCTGCTGTAGTGGTTCCAGCAGAATGGGTTGAGAGCCAGAGGTGGGCGGGTAGGGGATGCTTCAGAGGGTCCCCAGGGAAGCAGAGACACGTGAGAAGGATGGGAGATGTGTGGTTAGATTCTGCAGGAGTCCCTAGCACTGAGTCCTTCACACTCAAGGAGTGTTGGCTGTTGAAGTGGTAGAACTGGTTTACCCATACCTTGAGGGCTGTGTGTTCTCCCTATTCAGTGGTACTTTCTTTCTCAGGAAAGTGCCTGGAAAAATAGATGACAGCCAGAAAGAGAGCTTGGAGAAAAAAATGACTCCAAGGAGAAGGTGGTCATTTTCTAGAGTCTGGCTTGTCAGTTATAAGTCTGTATTCTATTTTTTGTTTGTTTTGTTTTTATTATACTTTAAGTTTTAGGGTACATGTGCACAACGTGCAGGTTTGTTACATATGTATACATGTGCCATGTTGGTGTGCCGCACCCATTAACTCGTCATTTAACATTAGGTATATCTCCTAATGCTATCCCTCCCCCCTCCTCCAAGTCTGTATTCTTGATATGTAAAATATCTATTATATTTCCAAAGTACAAACTAGGATGACACTTATTACAGAAAGATTCTGTAGAGGAATTCTTTATTGAGCTCCATGTATGTTTACCTGAGTAGTTTCTTTATTAAAAAAAAATCTTTTAATCTAATAATTTGGGTGAAATGGTTGCTTCAGAATCAAAGCTCAACCTACTTTGACTTACTGTTTGGCAGTTTGTTTCTGTGGTGGTCTTTAACCTCCCCTACAATTGTAAAAAATAAAAAAGGGCTTTTGTTGCTGTTTGTATTGTTCTTTGTTTTAGAAAATACAGTAGGAAAGAAGAAAATAAAAATCACCAGTAATCCTATCATTCAGAAAATGTTGGCATAGTATCCTTTCAGTTATATTGTATACGTGTGTGTGTGTGTGTGTGTGTGTGCATATAATTTGTAATGTTCTTTTTAAATTTTACACACAGCAGACATTTTTCTATTCATTAAAAGCATTTCTAACTTGATTTTCACTCAGACTTTTTTACCCCAACTCTTTTGGTTAGTATAGTTTTAAAATTATTAGCTTTATTTTTTGTAGTCTATGTTGTTGAAAACAATAGGCTTTTAGGTTACTTGAGACCCAGTTAGCAGCTCTGTTCTAATATTAATTAACATTTACAAAACACAAAGGGCCCCTTTTGCTGGGGCTCCTCTTCTAGGGGGGGTTGCGTTCCCATTTCTTCTAAACCAGTTTTAATTGCTGTATTGAATTTTGTCCAGTAGATGTTCCGTAAGTTATTTAACTACTCCCTGCTTTTGGGCTTTGTGTTGTTTCCAGGTTTTTGTTGTTATAAACGTCACTGTGAATGACAGGTTTGTAGCTATTACTAGCATACACTTAACTGTCATTCCTGTAGATCAGAAAAATCCCCAGAAATTCCACATCCCTTTGTTCCCCCAGAGTTGAATGGCTTGCAGCAGAGACAGCTGCCTGGCAGTGGCCCCGTACGTCAGGAGCCTGGAGCTCACTGCTTTGTGCATGTGTTGTCACTCCTTCCTGTGTCGTCCTCATCATCCCTTCAACGACTAGAGTCAGAGCTGGTGTTGCATGATTCTGTTCCTGTGACTGTCCTGCCTGTAGAGGAGCACGTGCGATCATCTCAAAGGCCCCATTGATACCCTCAGTTAACGTTATCTCCTGGTGCTTTTTCTAACTTTGGCTTATCTTACCAGCCACCCGGGGTCACACTAGGTCTTCATCAGGCCCCTCCTGGACTGGGGAGGGTCCACTGGAACCTCACTTGGCTTTAGGACAGTGAGTGTCATCGAACTGGACAAGGTCAAGGGAAGTCAGAAATGTTATTCCTGATAAATAGCTTGCAAAAATGATTTTAGCCTGGTTTGCTTCGGTGGGGAAGGGCCCCTTTGGCACACCTACCACATTGCTTCCCACTTTCCAGTAGAAAAGAATTAGAGATGGACTGCCTAAATAATAAGGTGGCATTTATGCCATAGAAGCTCACAGGCATCCTACAAATGGAATATGTAAGAACAGCTATTTCCTGTACAACAGTGCCCATTTTATCCCTTAGTTTTCTGGCATATAGAGTAACCTTGCATGGTTATTAGGTTACCATCACATTTTGTTAGGGCAAACCGTACACATTTCCAATTAAGACAAAGAATGCGCAATTTCCTGAAGTCAGGATTGAGGTCATAACTTTGAGTGCTCAAGAATTCCAAGTTTAATTAAGCCACCAAATGCTGCTGATAAAGAGAAAATGCCCTATCAATATCAGAGGTGATGAGAGGGTGATCTGGCTGTGACAGGTCACTCTTCTAATGGCCAGGCCTGATCTTACTTGGTCTGGCTGGTCCAGGAAGTATCTCCTATTAGAGTGAGTGTGTGTCACATCTGGAAGCTGCCAGGTTCTGTTCTAATACCCTTTTCTGTTTCAGTAGAGACTACACACAGATTTTGCCACTGTGAATGGGGTGTGTTGCTTTTCTTCCATATTAACTGTATTTTCTCAGCCTTTCCTGTTGAAGCCTAAGTCCTTTCAGTCAGGAGGCCTGTGAGCTTCCAAGCTGAGTGGACTTGGAGGGAAAGTGAGAGAATGTTGACAGGGTCTTACAGCAAAAATGAGTCCTGTCACATCCTGTCTCTTGGAAGGGATGGAATGCTTTTGTTCCTGTTCTAAAGAGTCACTTTCCAGGGAGGGAGCATCATGTTAGTTCAGCTTAGATTACATGATCTCCCTTTGGCTAGAAGGGTAGAACCTCTGCCTATGGTCCTATTACATGGTAGCCACTGAGAGAGTGATAATTCAAATAAAGGAGAAGGAGAATGGATGTTGTATTAATCCGTTTTCACATTTGCTATAAAGAACCACCTGAGACTGGGTAATTTATGAAGAAAAGAGGTTTAGTTGACTCACGGTTCCATAGGCTTAACAGAAAGCATGGCTGGGAGGCCTCAGGAACTTACAATCATGGTGGAAGGTGAAGGGGAAGCAAGCACCTTATTCACATGGTGGCAGGAGGGAGAGAGAGAGAGAGTGAAGGGGGAAGTGCCACACACTTTTAAACCATCAGATCTCATGGGAACTCACTCACTATCACAAGAACAGCAAAGGGGAAATCTGCCCCATGATCCAGTCACTTCGCACCGGGCCTCTCCTCCAATACGACATGAGACTTGGGTGGGGGCACACATCCAAACCAAATTATTGCACCCCGACCCCTCCCAAATATCATGTCCTTTTCACATTGCAAAATACAATTATCTCTTCTCAATAGTCCCCTAGTCTTATTTCAGCATTAACTCAGAAGTTCAAAGTCTTATCTGAGACAAAGTAAATCCCTTCTGCCTGTGAGCCTGTAAAATCAAAATCAAGTTAGTTACTTCCAAGATACAATGGGGATACAGGCATTGGGTGAATGCTTTTGTTCCAAATGGGGGAAATTGGCTGAAAAAATGGGGCTATAGTCCCCACACAAGTCTGAAACCCAGCAGGGCCGTCATTAAATCTTAAAGCTCCAAATGATCCCCTTTGACTCCATGTCTCACATCCAGGGTACCCCCATGCAAAAGGTGGGCTCTCAAGGCCTTGGGCATCTCTGCTTCTGTGAGTCTGCAGGGTACAGCCCCCATGGCAGCTTTCAAAGGCTGGCATTGAGTGCCTGTGGCTTTTCCAGGTGCATAGTGCAAGCAGTCAGTGGATCTACGATTCTGGGGTCTGAATAATGGTGACCCCCTTCTCACAGCTCCACTAGGCAGTGCCCCAGTGGGTACTGCGTGTAGGGGCTCCAACCCCGCATTTCCCCTCTACATTGCCCTAGTAGAGGTTCTGCATGAGGGCTCTGCCCCTGCAGCAGACTTCTGCCTGGACATCCAGGAGTTTCCATACATCCTCTGAAATCTAGAGAGAGATTCCCAAACCTCAACTCTTGCCTTCTGTGCACCCACAGGTCCAACACCATGTGAAAGTTGGCAAGGCTTGAGGCTTGCACCCTCTGACGCCACAGCTTGAGCTGTACCTTGGCCCCTTTTAGCTGGAGCTGGAGTGGCTAGGACACAGGGCACCATGTCCCAAGGCTGCAGAGAGCAACTGGGTCCTGGGCCCCACTCACAAAACCATTTTTCCCTCCTGGCCTGTGATGGGAGGGGCTGCTGTGAAGTTCTCTGAAATGCCCTGGAGACATTTCTCCTGTTATCTTGGCTATTAACATTCAGCTCCACTTATGCAAACTTCTGCAGCAGGGTTGAATTTCTTTCCAGAAAATAGGGTTTTCTTTTCTACCATATGGCTGGACTACACATTTTCCAAACTTTTATGCTCTGCTTCCCTTTTAAATATAAGTTCCAATTTCAGATAATCTCTTTGTTCATGCATATGAGCATACACTTTTAGAAACAGCCAGGTCATGAATGCTCTGCTGCTTAGAAATTTCTTCTGTGAGATATCCTAAATCATCTCTCTCAAGTTCAAAGTTCCACAGATCTCTAGGGTAGGGGCAGAATGCCACCAGTCTCTTTGCTAAAGCATAGCAAGAGTGACCTTTACTCCAGTTCCCAATAAGTTCCTCATCTCCATCTGAGACCACCTCAGCCCAGACTTCATCGTCCATGTCACAATCAGCGTTTTGGTCAAGAACATTCAACAAGTCTCTAGGAAGTTCCAGACTTTCCCACATCTTCCTGCCTTCTTCTGAGCCCTCCAAACTGTTCCAACCTCTGCCCATTACCCAGTTCGAAAGTCACTTTCACATTTTCTGGTATCTTTATAGCAGTGCCCCACTCCTGGTACCCTTTTTCTGTATTAGTTCATTTTCACACTCCTGTAAAGAACTGCCTTAGACTGGGTAATTTATGAAGAAAAAAGGGCTAATTTACTCTCAGCTCTGCAAGCTTAACAGGAAGCATGACTAGGAGGCCTCAGGCAACTTAAAATCATGGCAGAAGGTAAAGGGAAAGCAGGGACCTTCTTCACATGGTGGCAGGAGAGAGAGAGAGAGCGCAAAGGGGGAAGTGCCACACACGTTTAAAGCATCAGATCTCTTGAGAACTTGCTATCACGAGAGCAGCAAGGGGGAAATCCACCCCCATGATTCAGTCACCTCCTACTAGGCCCTTCCTCCAATTCGACCTGAGATTTGGACAGGGACACAAACCCAAACCATATGTAAGATGTTGAGCAACTTAAACAAAAAACTGCCGCCCTTGCCCACTATAGATGTGACCTGAAAATGGCCTACTCATTCCTCATCCCACAGGAAATATGGGCTCAGAGACCTTGTGGGTAGCACCACTGAGTATTTTCCTCTAGCCCCAGCAGTTTGATTCTGTTTAATCCTTCTTTTCTCCCTAAATCATGTGGGCGCCATAGTTACCAGAGTTACAATTAACTCACAGATTAGGGGAAAAGCCATGACTTTAGGAAGCATATGGATGAATTAAAATGTTGGCTTTTCTACCCATTAGCTGGATGCTCTTGACTTTTCCCAGCCTTGGTTTCCTTATGGGTGCAGTCAAGGGGATGAGATGCCTCCCAGAGTTGTTCTGAGAATTAAATGGAACAGGCTTAGTGAAAGCGCTGAGCTGTGTGCCAGGGACATAGGAGGTAGGAGTTCCTGAATGGGTGTGCGATGGTGGTTCACCCTCCCCAAATCCCACATTGGGCACCTTGGGCTGGCCGCCTCTCCACAGCTGCTGCAGTTCCTAGTGTTTAAGAGTGTGGGCTTTGAAGTCAAACAGACCTGGGTTCCATGACTGATTATGTTTCCTTGGGCAAGTTTTTGAACTCCCTGAGCCTTAGTTTTCTCCTCTGTAAACTTAGCACTGGTTCCTTCCTCCATCACATGGTGGTGGTGAGCAATCCCATGACAATGCAGGATGTAGATATTTAGCTCAGTGCCTGGTGCATAAATAGTGCTCTACTGTTATCACACAGGGTGAAATTGCCTTATGGGCTCAAGCCTGTGGATTCAGACCTTACTTCTGGCTGCATCTGCCTTGTTCCAAATGTTAACTATTCCACTTCTTGCAGGGGAAGTAGCACTTTTAGCCCAAGAGGGAGGAAAGGCTGCTTCATTGCCACCACCCTGCTCAAGGTTCAGCCCTACTGGTCCCATATTTGTGCCTTGACCTGGGTCACTCTGTCCCCAACCACACACAGTGGGCCTCAGTGACTCTCTCAGTCTGTGGGGGAGAAAGTTAACAATTCTGATTCCAAGAGCTTTGGAAAAATCCCACCTCCTCCAGCAGTCATTATTTATTTATACTTTAATCTTCATGGATTACTCTGTGTTGCTCATAGCTTTCCAGAAAGCTCCGAGTAAGTGGAAGTCGTACATGGACCCGAAGTAATTAATGCACTTTCTACTAGTGAGAGAAGGTGTAATTTGCAGGAATGTGTGTCAAGACCTACCCTGCTAAATTTATACTCTGTAATTTGCAACGTTTGTTGGCACTGAATTGGCAGATTGGTGAGTCTAGCCTACCTGCTTTGCAATTATATCTACTGGCCAGTATTGTAGGATTGAGTAACTGGAGAGACTCATTACTTAAGTAAATTAGAACCTGCTCCTGGGACCCATCTGAGATCACCCTCTGGTAGGGAGGCTGGTTAATCATGTTTCCTTTGTGCATACTGGACAGAATCTGATAAAGGCGAGGGAGGGAAGCGGCGAAGGCAGTCCTGAGGCTTGCCTGAGTGTGGAAGGACTGGTGGCTTGGGAAGGCATTTCTTCAGCAGTCCTCCTCAGCCAGCACTCTGGAAAAGGAAAACACAAAACTATTAGAACAGAAGTGGTTTTATGGTCCATTTTATGAGCTGTATCAGCCCTAATAATCAGCTCTGGGGGAGACTCTTGTTAGTTTTTAAAACTAGAAGTCACTTTGCAGCCTCTGCAGACCGGTGATTTTAGTACAATCCTCGTAAATTTTCTTTCTGGGGGGAAACTGGCAGGAGAATCCAATAGGCTGCAATGTAGGCTTGTAGTTCAGGTGCTGGGAAGCGGGTGTGAGATGGTTGGGTTTTTCCATGGCTATGTTTTTGTAGCCAGATAAAAGAATTGAGTGAAGATAAAATAAAGTTTAGGCAGACCCAACCCTTGTAGAAATCCCAGACCCTCAATTTACTCCACGTGACCTCTGGTGGACTGTTTAGCCTACATGAGTAGCCTCTTCTCCTTTGTGGAAGGGAGCAAATGAATCTTTTGATTAAAGTTGTTATAAATGTTAGATGCTTGTAAAGGCTCTGGCACATGGAGAATACCCAATAAATGGTAGTTTTTATGTGAGGAGGGCATATTATTTGTCATTTGTAAAGAACACTTGGGGACACAAACCAGGCAGAATGGGTAAACAAATTGGGTAAAATCCTATATTTTTTCAAAAAGCCATTTGAATGTGCACGTGAGGCCTGAAAATGTGGATTAGATACAGATTGTGCTTTGATGAGAGTGCAGTTGTACCTCAAGGAAAGCCTCCTCCATCCCAACTCCAGGGTTCATGGAAGACGGTAGCACTCCTATTTGGTGTTGTGGCCTCTTCAAGGCTTGAGAAAATATAAGGAGGAATTTAGAATCTGGAGAGAGGGATCCTTTCTCCCAGTAGTTTGTTGGGGTCAAGAAACGTAGCTTTAAATGCTCCTATTGCAAGATTGGGTTTGTCGATACACAGGCAATTCTATGGGTGTTCCAGTCCTATGGGGTGAGAAAGAATGAATATATATATTTTTTATCTGTCTCTGTATGTTCCTGTGTCAATTCCTAGTAAATATTTATGGGCTGGCAAACCGCAACTGGGAAAGGCCCATGTTTAACTGGCTAAATATTAATAAGCATATTCAAGAGAACTGAGGCCTTTGTTTTGTCTTAAGAAATGAATCTGCTCTTATTCACTGTGTATTCACAGGAAACTGTGCTGTTCAGGGAAGAAGTACTGAGTTGTTTTCCTTGTAGGCTTTCCAGCTTGGATTTCGATTTCCACTGAGGCCTTATTTTTAAAAACATGTTTTTACAGCAGCATTACAACTGTGGAGATTATAGCAGTCTCCTACAGCTTTGGTTATGAAAATAATATATATCGTCTTTTTATTCCCTTTAATTGACCATTCTCTTACCTTCCTTTGTCTCCACATGGGGACACTGCCAGATATCTCCCTCCTTTGTGTTTTTTTCTCTCTTCTCCAACACTCTGAGATCAAGGCCCAAGTAAGTACACACCTTCACTTTTATCCTGGCTTCCTGGTATCCAGTGAAATGGATTTCATACTGCTGAAATGTCCATCCTTTCCCCAACTCATATCTGTGGCTACTTCTACCTTTCTCTTCCTAGAACTTTCCTGAAGAGTTAATTTCCTTGTCTTGGCAGTGCTTCCCAGGAAACTCCCTTTTTTGCTCTGAGACAGACCTTTTAATTGTATTAAATCAAATGCTTCTGAACCACAGTTTAGACCCCCTGGTCTGGGAGCAGTCATCATAGGCAGGGCTTTGATGAACTCCCTTTGCAGGATCTGGTTGGCTATCCTGGTCACCTGGATTTACAAAAGGCTAAGAATAGCATTGGAGAAGACAGTCCTGTATTATTTTTCACTTACATACCTGAAAAATTAGTTTCTATCAGAATAGAAATGGATTTCCCCCCAGCCAGAGGTTTATGCTGAAAGATGTAAAGTGGAATTGGGAAGATAAAATTAGACTCTTTAGGAAAGAATGAATTTCCCACCTCCACTATAACCACTGTCATGCATCCTTATAAGTGGATTGGGTGTTGCTGAAATGCAAATGCCATTCATTCTGTTGCTGATTTGCTTACTGAAAGTTGCAGAAATTTTATCCATGCAGAAAATGCTATGAGTCACTTCATTTCCTGCAACATTTTTTTTCCCATTATTCATATCATGGAAAGGAGCACATCAAAAAGGCAGGTCTACAAATAACACAGTTTTCAAAAAGATTGTTTTATTTTTCTTACAAAGAAGTTTTCCGGAAATCTGTAACCAGTATCAGGAATTCTCCAGCTTTGTATACATAGCCACTCATAATCGGATTCTACTGCTTGCTTTTATCTCGCTTGTGGTCTTTGGGGTTTTGAAGATTTTAAGGAAACTGGTCAGAATTATTGACAAAGAGCTCAGGCCTGGAAAAATACTATCAGGATAAGGGATTGAAGAATATAACCTACTTTATTGTATTTGCGTCTGGAGTATCTGAGTATTAAAATTTGAAGCCCAGCGTAGCTCTCTGTATTGCTTGTTACATTTTAGGGTTGCTTGCCCCTTGCTCCAATGGTGCAGGCAGGAGAAATGCAAACAAAGTACAGCGTTAGCCTTAGCAAAATACATAACTAGGACAGTTGGATCTGCTGCCAAAAATACCATCTGCTGTTTTCCAAAGCCAGAGATTGATGACTTGAGTTGTCTCTGCCTTCAGCGAATAGTCAGAGACTAAATCGTTTTATTTACTTTAAGTTTGCCCAGCCCTTCATAATATGTCTTATTAGAAGAAGAATGTATTTTGGAATTAGTGAAGATAGACCCAACTCTTTGATTCCCAAATGGATGCCTAAAAATTTCCAATAGCGTCCAAACTGGATTTTCTTATTACTTTTCTTTCCCAGTCTCTTTCTACATAGGGCTGCCAGGTTAACCTACCTGAAGCATTACTTATCTCATGTCACTCCCTTGCTCAAAAACGGATGATGTTGGCTTCTCCTTGTGTATAAAGTCAAGTCCAAGTTCTATAGTCTGGCACTTAAAGCTTTTCCCACCCTTATATCCTCCTCTCCACGACAGTTTGCTTTCATGCCTCATTTAGCTCAGCATTTCATTCAGAATGGAGGTCTGCATCGTACCCAACCTACAAACCGGCCTGATTGGAAATTATTCCATGCAGCATTCCATGATACTTCCCCTGGAATAAATTTCCCCCTCCTTAGTAATTCTTTTTTTTCTTCTTTTTTTTTTTTTTTTTTTTTTTTCTGAGACGGAGTTTCGCTCTTGTTGCCTAGGCTAGAGTGTGATGGCGCGATCTCGGCTCACCGCAACCTCTGCTTCCGAGATTCAAGCGATTCTCCTGCCTCAGCCTCCTGAGTGACTGGGATTACAGTCATGCACCACCACTCCCGGCTGATTTTGTATTTTTAGTAGAGACGGGGTTTCTCCATGTTGGTCAGGCTGGTCTCGAACTCCTAACCTCAGGTGATCCGCCTGCCTCGGCCTCCTAAAGTGCTGGGATTACAGGCGTGAGCCACCGCGCCCGGCCCCTCTTAGTAATTCTTACATTCCATTTCTTACTTTCTTCTGTGGCATTTATGACTTCCAACTTTTATAATTATAAAATAATTGTAATTTTATAGCTCTTTAGGTGCACACTCTTCTCTCTTGCTCAATAGTAGGTTTTTGATGTGCTCAAGTCTTGTATTCCCTGCAACCTTGAGTATAGTAGGTGTCTAATGGTTTCTTTTTGGGTAAATGAATGAATCAGTTAGTTGAATGAGTGCTTACTACAAAACAGAGCATGCGATAGGCAGCGGGTACCTATTAAGTATAAATATCTTTTCCGTGGCCCCAATCCGTGAAAAATGTCATTGTTGAGGAGGTCACTGGCTAGGAATTTTAGCAGTGAGAACACAGTGATCATTGCTGTAGTCTAGATTTGGGTGGTCCTTCAACATTTCAGATGTATAATTAACTTGGGATTTGTGTATCAAACGTTCTGCTACCTCAATAATACTGATATTATAACTTTTGAAAGGGTGGAGAGAGAACCATAAGCAATTGTAACTTATGTATTCTTCATCAACAGGTCTATTCTGCTATTTTGGTCAGAGATCAGTTGGAAAGAGATTTAGGGAGCCAGTTAGAGCTTGATTTGCATCCTAGTTCTCATTACCTGGCTTGTCATCTTGAACCTCAATTTCCTCATCTGGAAAATGGGCATGAATAGCTTCCCAGTAGGGATGCAGTGTGTATTAAATGACAAACAGAAAGCACCAGTGCAGGCTCTAACACATAGTGGGTGCTCCACGAATGCAGGCATCACGTCTGAGGGAAGTCTGAGTGGCGGCCTGTCACCAGCATCATGACTGTTTGACTTCATAGTCTAACTGCATAACTGTGGGGAAGAAGGCAGGCACGGTCATAGAAGTTTGCTATTTTCTTCAAAAGTGGTTTCTTACTATTGATTTTAGTTAATCAGTTTAGATTGTTGTTCTTCTATATTTTAAAGTCTCTAGGGGTTAGGAATTCTGATTAATATATTCTATAGTAGCCTCCCCTTATCTTCGGGGGGTACATTTCAAGACCCCCAGTGGATGCCTGAAACCGAATATAGTACCAAATTGCTGTCAGTTGGAAGCTATTTCTGTCCATGTGCTCCACCTACAAATTTAATGCCTTTTCCATCCTAATTGAGCACTTATCACGCACCCTGGATGTAACTTTTGCAGTTTGAGGTGTGACAGCAAAACTAGCACAAATTCTTTTTCCTTCTTCACAATTTCACAGATAGAAAATTTGTTCTTACTGTACATCTTAGCAACCTCAGCATAAGATTTTTTTTCTTTCCTTACTAAGTGGAGAACTTTCACGTTTTCACTTAAAGGAAGCACTTTACAGCTTCTCTTTGGCATACCTGAATTACCAGCATCACTCCTCTTGTGCTTTGGGGCCATTGTTAAATAAAATTGTTTACTGAAACACAAACATTGCAAGACAGAGGCAGTTGATCTGATAACTGACACCGTTCCTAAGTGACTAATAGGCAGATAGCGTAGACAGTGTGTGTATGCTGGACAAAGGGAAGATTCATATCCTGGGCAGGACAGAGCAGGATGACACGAGATTTCATCACACAGCTCAGAATTGGACCACAATTCAGAACTTATGAATGGTTTATTTTTGGAATTTTCCATTAATATTTTCAGAAGTCCATTGACTGAGGGTAACTGAAACTGCAAAAAACAAAACCACAGAAAAGGGAGGACCATTGTATTTCAAGATGTGAACTTCTGGGAATTTTGAAACTGGAAAAAAGCTGGATGGAAAAGTTGAAAAGAAAAAAGTCAGATGTTTGGGAGCAGAGGATGGAAATGTATACAGTTTCAATTCTGTCTCCATTATACTTCTAAAGTTACCGTTAATTTTGAAATATAAAAAATGTCCATTTTGTATAAATCAGCTTGCCCAAAGGTGATTATATGTGGTATATTTAGAGATAGAAATGCTGTTCCTTATTTGTACAGGCAACCTGAGAAATATTTTGTTTTCCAAATATCGCTGAGTGTTCTTATCTCTTGTCCTTTGAGCAGTACTGAGGATAATGCCTGATTCATAAGGGCAGTTTGGTAATAATACATTTTTTCTGAAATTGTGTGCTTATTAGCAGGGCTTCTTAGCCTCTCAGCAGCTTGCTGATGTAAAGGGACTTTGAAGGAATGATGTCTGTTTCTTCTTCTTTTTTTTTTTTTTTTACTGTAAGTTCCAAGATACATGTGCAGAATGTGCAGGTTTGTTACATAGGTATACATGTGCCATGGTGGTTTGCTGCACCTGTCTACCCATTGTCTAAGTTTTAAGCCCTGCATACATTAGGTATTTGTCCTGATGCTCTCCCTCCCCTCGCCCCCCACCCCCCTACAGGCCCCTGTGTGTGATGTTCCCTTCCCTGTGTCCATGTGTTCTCATGTTCAACTCCCACTTATGAGTGAGAACATGTAGTGTTTGGTTTTCTGTTCCTGTGTTAGTTTGCCGAGAGTGGTGGCTTCCAGCTTGATCCATGTCCCTGCAAAGGACATGAACTCATTCTTTTTTATGGCTGCATAGTATTCCATGGTATATATGTGCTGTATATTCTTTAGGAGTGATGTCTATTTCTTTGGATGGTGTTTTACAAAGTCTGTTTCCTTTTCTTCTCAGGAGTTTGCAACCCCCCGGGGGAGTGTGCCTGAGTTTTTTCCTTCTGTCTAACTGGGGTGATTGATAGTGGCTGTTACAGATGCCTTGAAGTCTTTCTGCCTCCCATCCACCAGTTTTGCTGCTGCCCCGTAGATAATTGTTGTCCGGTAGGATCAGGAAGACGTTGGTGGAGAGCTAAGGTAAGGCAGACTTTGCAGGCACACCCCCTTTTTTTCCTCAATAAAGATACTTTGTAAAAAAGTCTTTCTTTTGAAAACTTTCCTCCTGTGGTTTTTGGTTGTGTGTCCTGTTGCTGAACTGTGGGCCTGTGATTCTTGGGCCTGGCAAGTGTGTGCTGAGGTGTTCCTTCCACGCCTCGCTGTTCTTGGAGGCCGAGCTTTGAGCAGACCTTTGCGTGTTTACACAAGTTTGGGATTTTTACTGGGGTTGGGGAGGTGTCTGGAGATTGAGTTGCTCTGGGTGGAAGTTTGAACAGAAGCTGTTTTGTGGGAATACAAGAAGCTGATCTGAGAAAGAGAGACAGACAGATAGACAGAGAGAGGGGTGCATGACCGGCATGGAGCTGTGTACTAAATACAAAGGAATGGTATTACCAGCCTAGCCTTTAATGAAAATGCTGTATAACACCATTATGGGAAATGATAACTTCTGTTGTGCCCAAGGAATGGAAGCAGCTGAAAGGGTGCAGTATGGGATGTGCATGGTACGCACAGTGATGGAAATGCCTGGAATGCTCTTAAAGTCACAACTCCCCTTGGCTGGGTGGCCCATCACACCTGCTCCCTCCTTTCCTGCCTGCTGTGGGGAGGTGGCAGAAACTTTGCTGGCGAGGTGAAATCAGCCTTCCTCTCCCGGGGTTCAGACTCCTTCCTGAACATCTATCTGGGCAGCGGTGGTGACAGGGCAGTGCCTTTTTGAAAGAGTTATTATGGCAAAAAAGAGGAAGAAAGCCAGGTTCAGACATCTCCCTTGGCTGCAGGCAGAAACCAGCACTCAGTTGCCTAATCTGTAGACTCATCAAACATAAATTATTCTGGATTGCTTTTCTCTCTGTATAGTTTGCTATAAACTTTATGATTTATTTTTATTTTTATTTTTTGCCAAAGACAAATAAAAAATGTTTAAACAAAAGAAGCGGGGAGCCCCCAGACAAACCACATAGAAAAGTTCAGTGAAGACCCCCCTAAGATTCCTGATAACCGAGAATAATCCCAGAAGAGTTTGGAAAGTGAGTTGGATTGTTAACTGGAGCTGGAATTGGCTTCCAGGAGGCGAGTCCCCTACTCTCTGTTCAGATTCATTTTGGAACCGAAGTGACAGCAGCCATGTAGACTTTTCTGAATGCATCCCAGAGTCTGGCTGTTAAGCCGAGCTTCAGTAGATGCCACCACAGAGCCTTGCGCCAGGTCTGAGAAGTTTGCATGCTTGGGGTTTATCAGGGTGTGGCTCGTGCCATTTTGGGCATTGCAGAAAAGGAGTGGGGCTGTTTTGAGTATTCGGAGAAAATGAGTGAATCAATTAAAAATAAATCCCGGACATGCCATCCCCCCCCCCGCCCCCCGCCCCCTGCCCCCATTGCCTGTCCCCGTCCCCACCCCTTGTCATTGCATTGTGAACTCTTGGACTTGATAGTGAGGTTGCTGGTGGCTCAGGCTGTAGAAGGAAGAAAGGAGAGGAATGGTGTCTATGAGCCAGCTATGCTGTTCAAAAACATGTTTTTAATTTTTTATTTAAGTAAACTTTTTATGGAAACTTAACGCAGATACCAAAGAGCGCGCAGATGTTAACTGGGGAGCTCTATGAATTTTCATGAAGTAAACACACCTGGGGAACCAGGGCTTAGCTCAAGAAGTACAGCATTGCCAACCCCAGAGGCCCGGAGGTGCCCCTACTCCATCCTCCCCCCGCCCCCCGCCGCTATTCTGACTTCCAACATCACAGATTCCTGTCTTCTGTTTTTGAACTGGCAAGAATGTCTGGCTCCTTTTACTCCACATTAAAAAGATCTAGTTTCTACCTCATCTTCCAGGAGGTGGGTTGTAGGATAACCCTCCACCCACTTGGGTTGCAAGGACAACTCCAAAACTTTGGCGACCCGACATCCCACAAGCCTTGGGCTCCAGACTCCAGCACTCTTGTTCCAGGCGCCCTTGAATGAGCTCCTCTGTTTTCCAGCAGAAATGGTGGCCTGATGCCACCTGGAAGACCCAGTAGCGTGGAAACAGGAGTCCAGAGCAGGCTATAAATGTGAGCTCACAGGGAGGGCAAGTGAGATTTGGAGAGACCTGCCACATTCCCCGCAGACGACGAATGACGTTTACATCCCTTAATCAGAGTCAGAGGCATCCCACCCAGGCAACTGAGGTGTGGGCCTCTTGTGGGGAGTGGGGCTGGCCAGAAGGGAGGGGAGAAGTGTGGCTGTGGAAGGTGGCTCATAGGAGCTTTTATAGAATACATTTGTGTTCTAAAAGGGAATAAAAGAAAACATAGCCCTTGGGTGATTTTGTATAACTCATTAATAAGCAGTCATCCACAGGTTTCTCTAAGTGATTCCTTGTTCAGTTTTTCTTTTTAGTTTGAGCCAACATTTGGGACTATTAGTTTCTGACTGTATCAAGTACTCTTATCCCAAACTTGCTTCTCTTGTGTTTTAAGGAATGCTTCATGAAAATATTTTGTAATTTGATGAGTAAGATGACTGTTTCCTTTTGGGTTTTGTTTCTTAATGTTAAAGGAGCAAATCTTTCTCTGTGTGTATGTATTTTTATAATGAGCAGTGCTATGCAACCTCTCCCCTAAATCATCTTGGCTGCTCTCATAAGTTCTCCAGGCATATTTACTATGGTGACATTTTAAGCAATTGGTTCTGAAGAAAAGATACCAATAGAAAATATACCCACATTCTAAAAGGACCTCTCAGTTCCTTTCCTGCAGAGTGTGTGTTCTAAGACTGTGCAGGTATAAATGTAAATACCAGTACACTGTACATCTACATCTCTAGCGATGAACAAACATGGGATTCTGCTATACAGATTGTTTTCCAATTTGCTCTTTCCCTTCTGACTCTATTGTGGCTATTCTTCCGTGTCAGCACATTCTAACACCTGAATTCTTTTTAAAGGCTGATGTGGTAGTATGGCTATATTGCATCATAGGAGGGGACCTCAGAAAGTTCGTGGAAAGACAGAATTAAAAGATAGAAATATAAACTGTACTCCTCAACATAAGCTTCATCAAGTTCAAGGCACTTTGGTAAGCGATGATACCAACCATTTAGTCCATCCCTAAAGAACTGGGGGTTCTGGGAATTCAACCATGTCAATGTGTTTTTTACATTATTAACTGAAGAAAAATGTTTGCCCTTGAAAGATTTTTAGGATTAGGGGACAAAATCAGAAGCCAAGACTGTAAGGAGGCTGCCTCATGGCTTCCCATTGAAATTCTCAAAAAATTGCCCTGTAGGATGAGATGAATCGAGCAGGGGGCATTACTAGGATAGAGGAGGACTCTCTGGTGAAGCTTTCTGGGGCATTTTTCTGCCAAAGCTTTGGCTAACTTTCTTAAAACCTCTCATAATAAGCAGACATTATTGTTCTTTGGCCTTCCAGAAAGCCAACAAGCAAAATAGCTCTCAAGTATCCCAAAAAACTGTTGCCATGACCTTTACTCTTGACTGGTCAACATTCGCTGTGACTGGATTACTTTCACCTCTTGGTAGCCATTGCTTTGATTGTGCTTTTTCTTCATGATTGTACTGATTAAGCCATATTTTATCATCTTTTTTTTTTTTTTTTTTTGAGACGGAGTCTTGCTCTGTTCTCCAGGCTGGAGTGCATTGGCATGATCTTGGCTCACTGCAACCTCCACCTCCCAGATTCAAGCAATTCTAGTGCCTCAGCCTCCCGAGTAGCTGGGATTACAGTTGTGCACCCCCATGCCCCATGACTGTATTTTTAGTAGAGACGGGATTTCACCATATTGGCCAGGCTGATCTCCAACTCCCGACCTCAAGTGATCCACCCGCTTGGCCTCCCACAGTGCTGGAATTATAGGCATGAGCCACTACATCTGGCCCTTGTTTCATTTAATACAGTTCTTCAAAGATGTGCTTCAGGATCTTGATCCCACTTGTTTAAAATTTCCATTGAAAGCTCTGTTCTACTGTGTAGCTAATCTGGGTGCACCAGTTTTGGCATTCATCAGGTAGAAACTTCAATTTTTCAGTCAGAATTGTGTAAGCTGAACCAGTTGAGATGTCTGTGGCATTGGTTATTATTTCTGTTGTTTATCATGGATCCTGTTTAATTAGGGCACAAACGAGATGAATTTTTTCCTTAAAAGTTGACGTGGATGGTCTGTGGCTGCAGGCTTCATCTTGAACACTGTCTTGCCCTGTCAAAATGAGTTAGGTGTTTGTAAACTGCTGATTTTGGCGGGGGGCATTGTTCCCATAAACTTTTTGTAAAGCATCCGTGATTTCATCATCCTTTCACCCAAGCTTCATCATAAATTTGATGTTTGTTCTTGCTTCAGTTTTAGCAGAATTCATGTTGCTCCGATAGGGGCTTTTTTTCAAACTGATGTCTTATCCTTCTTAGTGCCTCAAGCTTGATCCTGTTCAGACATGTTATAACAAGTTAGTACGAGTTTATTTGGGTACAAAAAAATTTTAAAATCCATGCATAGTTTTTTCATAATATGCGTTTTCACAGACTTTTTGAAGATCCCTTTCATTTACCCATCTCCTCTTATAGATACTTAAGTTCTTTAAAGTTTTGAACTTTTGCAAGTGATGCTATAAATAAAAAAACCCAACCTTTTATGTGTTTCTCCCTGCATTTATATATTTCGAAGGCTAGATTCCTAGAAATACAATCAGTGGGTCCAAAGGTAAGCTCATTATAAATTGTGCCAGGTGCTGTCAAATGGCCCTAGAGAGATTGTACCAATTTATACTCCCACCAGTAGGGTCTGAGGGTGCCAGTTTCCTCACCCTGCCAACCCTCAAGAGTACCCATCTTTTCAACTTTTGCCAATCACATTGTTTTAAAAAATGGCATTTCACCTGCATTTGTTTACCTGCTAGTGAGGCTGTGCATCTTTTCATTTATTAGCCATGTTTATTTTTTGTGCCATGCTTGCTTATTTTCTTTATTCATTTTTTTTCTTGGTTTGTTTGCAATTCTCTTACTGATTTTTAAGGAGTTCCAATTAGGGACATAAAGGATTATTTTAAAACACGCATTTAGAAAAAAAAAAATCTTGGTGGGCATTTCTGGCTATAAAGCTCTATAAAAGACCAAGTACTTCCTTCTGGCATTGAAGGCTTTGGTTTTCTGCTTTGTTTTTATTTAATTCGGTGAAATTTTTCCTCCTGGCTAGAGAGTCCGGCTGTCTGTAAATGCATTATCATTTGTGCAGCACGGGGTGGATTGTGATGTGAGGTGGAAAGTGAGCCATGCCAGGCAGGGGTTGGAGCCTGTTGGAGCTGATTATTGTGGGTGTTCAGTGCAAAGCTGGATCTCTTGCCGCGTGTCTCTTAAAAACCGTGGTCTCTCATGTTAGCATAAAGGCACTTGATTGACAAAAGGAGAGACAGGGAGAGTCTCTGGAGATGTGCTGGCACTCTGGTTCATTATGTTTCTTTATTCTGCTGGCATTTCCTATGTCAGTCTTGCTTCATGTGGAGCCAGTATTCCTCTCTTCACATCCAGGTCATGTGGAGAGCTATCACCTTCCATATAGGTAGATAACCTGGCCTCATTGTTCATAGGGCACCAGAGCTTCCAGGAATGGGGTGGCCAAGGGCCTGGGTCCCAGCGCTTCAGTGGCCATTGATAACAGAGGCAAGCTCTCGACTGAACCCCTTTAGGCTCCTTCATTCCTGCCAGCCCACCCTTACCTCTCCAGTAGTAAAGGGCTTGTGCGTTTGCCTGCTCTGGGTGAGAGTCCCAGAGCACAGTGGCCCATCACTGTGTTGCAGCTGTCACTATTCCCTGGATACAGAAAGAAACAAATAAAGGCCAAAGGTAGGGTGCTAATGGTTTGGGATTCACCATGGGGAGAAGGTGAATCAACCTCTCTGTGGATGGAGGACTGGAGGCTTGATTGAAAGGCTGTCTGCCACCCAGTGCAGAGCAGAAACAGAGGGCTGGCTCAGAGAGGCGTGGTCACCTGCCAGATGCACCTGGGCCTGGCTCTCTTCCCCTTTAACATGTGTCCGACCTTGATTTCCTGTGAGCTGGCTCTGTGGGCATGGGTCATCACAGAATGCTGGGTTTGTCTATGGGCAGCTGTGTCAGATGATGCTGACAGCACATGTTATCACATGCAAAGTCCTTGTGCCCCAGAGTTCTGGAGGCAAACTTTTACCTGCCAAAGTTGCAGTATGAAGTACTGGAGTACATCTGAATTTTTACTTTGAGCCATGAAGAATTACTGGTTTACACTCAAGCTAACCTGGAGGTAAAGGTTGCCTCACAGAAAATCCTAGGGTCCATAGCCTTCTCAGGAAAGAAAATAATAATATGAATAAAAATAGTATGAATAAAAACATGAATTTTTGGTTCATATGCCCACTCCTACCTTTTAAAATAAGCAAGTTATTATCTGAGCGTGAAGAGACGTTTTAGTTCTGTAATCTTAAAATGCATGCAAATAGGGACTGTCCACAAGATGGAGGAATAATCCTAATTTGAAGGAATAATCCACAAAATGTTTATAGCATTTTAGCACAGGGAAGCAACTGTCCATTTTTCCCTCCTTTTTCTCTCTCCATTTCGATAGACACTCTGTTGTGGGCTCTGGGCTACATTAGAACACATTCCCTCCTCTAGTATAAAAGTTGCTCATGAGTTGTGGAGGGAAGAAAGGCACCCAGCAGAAATTTGTGGAGCATTATGGGAAATGAAGAGATAGAGGTTTGCATAAGCTCTGTTGAGAGGTCTGAGTGGGGGCTTGTACGTTGTCTTGGGGGACTAGGGAGAAAACCCCTGGAGAGGTAGGCTGGCCAGGATACCCAGGGCCGCCTCTGCTGACCCAGGGACCTTGAGTTTTACCCGCTGTGGAATGGGGATTTGAAACAGCATGTGACATGGTCAGATTTGTTCTACAGCTGTATGAAGGATGCTTTTAGAGGCCAAGACTGGAGCCAGGAAAACCAGTAAGAAAGCCATTAGTGCCAAAGAGGTAAGAGAAGCATTTGGACTAGGGTTGTGAGTGGCAGGGGTGGGACATATTAATGAAAGCATCAGTTGGTTGATGGCGGTGGGGGTGAGGGAGAGGGACGGTTGGTGGTTCTACCAGCTGAGATAGCGCATGATGCAGGAGGAGCAGCTTTAGAAGAAAACCCCAACATTCTGTTTTGGACATGCTGAGCTTGTGCCAGGGATAGAAGTATCTTTGGCAATACGGGTTGGAAATGTGAAGCCAAGAGTGGAGGATGTTGTTGAAGGGAAGAGAGCTGAATTGGCGGTGTTGGTTTGGAAGTTGTCACCATAAAGGTCCAACTAATAGTGGACAAAATGACTTAACTAGGGAAGATGTCGCTTGCTTAAGCAGTTGGGAGCAAAACTCTGAAGGCTGTTAAGGGAGGGAAAGGAGCTTCCATGATGACTGAGAAGGAATGTTCAGAGAGCCAGGTGTGTGTCAACGGGAGGCAGAGGAAGAGTAGAATATGGTGTGAGGGTGGCCAAGGGAATGGAGTTTCAGAAGGAGGGAATGATCTAGCTGATCCAAAGCAGCAGAATTGTGCCTAAGGAAAAGATGGAAAATTAACGTTTGAATTCAATGATTGGGAGGCCCCCTGGTGACTTTGTGAAGACAGATTCAGGAGAGAGTGATGGTGGTGGGAACCGGACAGATGGCAAGGGATTGAAGAATATGCAGACTATAGGGTTTAAACCTTGTTTTGTTTTAGATGGGGTCTGGCTCTGTCTCCCAGGCTGGAGTGCAGTGGCATGATCTTGGCTCACTGCAACCTCTGCCTGCCAGGCTCAAGTGATCCTCCCACCTCAGCCTCCTGAGTAGCTGTGACTTACAGGCACATGCCACCATGCCTGGCTAATTTTTAATTCTTCTTCTTCTTTTTTTTTTTTTGGTAGAAATGACGTCTCACTATATACCCCAGGCTGGTCTTGAACTTCTAGGCTCAAGTAATCCTCCCACCTGAGCCCTGCCAAGTGCTGAGATTACAGGCATGAGCCACTGTGCCTGGCCTCAAACGTATTTAAAGGTTAATCATGGTCTCAAGCATTCACCAGGCCTTTGACTTCTTCCAGCATCTTGGTATTGAGTTGCCCCTGTTAGCAGGGAGCAGTGGAGTCACCTGAAGAACTGGACCCACACTGTGGCACACGTTATTTCAATTTACTGAAATTCGTTTCCTAATAAACAGTTCCCTTCTGTTCTTTCATCTCGCCTGGTATGATTCTATTGTATTCAGTTCAGGGTGGATCCTTTTACACTTCAGATCACCCTTCCTCTAATTATTAATCATGTAACTACATTAGAATGCTTTGTCTTATGAAATGACATGTTATGTACCTACATTACATCTAGTCTTTATATCATAGTAATTCTTTAATCGTGAATAATAACACCTTTAGGAAATGAGCTCTACTTAATCTTATGGCCACTATCTGCATGCTGTCATAAAATGTGTGAAAAATTCAGAAGCTTCTACTGAATTTTAGTATTTTTTTTTTCTTTAAGAGGTTTTCTGGTGTGAGTGATACGCAGTGAGAATTCTAATGTTTTCAGGTCTCTGACTACTTGGCTCCAATATCAAGATGGACAGAACAGCCCTTTGATTATCCAGGGAGCCTGTCAAGTTTGCATTTGGTCAATCTCTGTTTTATATATAAGGAAACTGAGGCACAGGGCAGGTAAGTAATTTCCTGAGCTTGGAAAGTAATGGTAGTAGAATTCAGTGTATGGGCTGCAGGGCTGACTCAAATGAGAAGGGCTCTATAATCCATCTTTAATTTTTAAACTTGCTTCGTTTTCTGGAAGATCATAAGCTACCTTTTCATAGGCTACCCTTTGCAATCTGGAAACCCCAAACAGGTTCGTCTACACAGTTTCAGCCCTTTAAAACAGATTTACCGAACTCGATAGTCTCTCGCAAAGGTAAATTGCTTCCTCAGGAGGTCTGAAAGCTGCGATCATACAGATATGCATACTAAAGTGGGGACTCCAGTGGGAAACACTGCTTAACTCTGGCACTTTCTAGATGTACAAACATCATTTGCTCAAGAAGTCAGCTAATTCCTCATGATGGAGGGCCTGTCGTCGTGCTCAGGAGGGAGTGTGCCTGCGTGAGCAGATTGTAGAAGCGGGATGGACCAGTTTAATGGATTAAGCTACTTAAGAAAATTTAAAAGGACTCACCGGTTAATATGCACACCCTCTTTGCTTGACGGAAACAGGCTGGCGTTTTTGATCTCCCTGGCGGGGTTGCTTTCCCAATCAGAAGTGATAAGCCAAATAATCATTTATTTGCTCAGACATGATGGAAGATTATAGATAATTGAAGTGAACCAGAGAGGCCCTTTAATCCATAGGGAACGGGAGGCAGGTGTGATTCCCGTCCCTTTGGAGATTATTTTCTCCTGTTGCAGGGGGCCATGGGGACTAGCCATCTCCTAGCTGACAGTAGAGAAGGTCAGAGTTGTAAAGTGCAAAGGTCAGAATTGGGTCTCATCTGGGAGCTGGAGACCTGGATTCTTTGGCCAACTCCAGCACTGCCTTTTGATGAGCTGGTTGATATCTGGGTTTTAGTCTCTCTGTATTAAACAGGAGGAACTATCTTCAGTACGTGCCTTTCAAGGATATTTTCAGTCCTTCAGAGGAGGAGCTCTATGTCAATCCCGCTTATTATTTTTAAATGCCGAAGACTCTATCTAGGACAGGCAGATGATGTGTGTTTGCCTGCTATGGGGATGATTATGAGTCCACAGAAACAAAGAATGAGTGGGGGAATTTGCTTGTCATCTGTTACTGCCTTACTTTATGCATGGGGAAACTGAGGCTCAGGGAAGTGAAGCAACTCCCCCGAAGCCCAGTGGCGAGTCCCATATGTCTTTCTCATTTGACCTGCTTTATAGCTTTATAGTTGTTTGGAAGGGTTGGTTCATGTATATAGTATGGCTGCTATTAAAGAGCTCTAGGAATGATTTAGGGAGGGCTAATTATTTCTTAGGAATAATTGAGCTGAGGCCATCGCGTATGAGAAGACACACAGCCAGGGTCTGCACTGGGAGCTCTTTAACTGTGTCCTTAAAACCTGGTGTCTGGCCCCACAATCTGCTTTTCTGGATCTAAGTGACCACCAGGTTCCAGCCAACCAGCCCAAATTCCAGCAGGCTTCCCATCTGACCAGGCTACACCCACTCTAGAGAGGCAGGAAGAGAAAAGGGACCCAGCCTTCTCTGACTCAGAGAGTCAGTAAGAATGTATGGAGGGAAGGAAGGAGTAACATATACTAGTACCATTTATTAAACCCCAAGTATATGCTACCTGCTCTCTTATATATACTTTATCCTTCTGTCTCTTGTGTGTCCACATTTTACCTATATTTTTATATATTTTATATCTATATAGCTATATCCGTATCTATATCTATATCCATATCTTTGTCATTATTTGTATCTATCATCCCTCTATCCCTCAGCTATGCTGCCAGGGAGGTGGGGTTTCCTCAGTTTTACAAATGGAAAATTGAAGCTCAGAGAGGGTAGCTCACTTGTCTGAAGTTGCCACAGCTAGTTATGGTCATAAGAGAATTAGGCATTAGAACCCAAGTCTGGCTCACTCCTGAGCTCATGCTCTTTTTAACAGACTGCCTTCCCAGAAGGGAGGACAAGGGATTGGACTTCACTGTCCAGTTTCCTTGCCTTCCCCCATCCTTCACCGTCAAACCACTTCTTCTGTGCTGGCCACCCTGGGTTTTGACTCTGCTCTGGGCCTTTGGCCCCTCCTTAGTTGCAAAAGCCAGGGTGCCCTACCAAGTCACAGCCTTGGCTATCCCCAGCTGAGCCCATCTGGGCCTTGCTCAGCCTTCTGCAGCCCCATGTTGAGGGGCGAGGAGGCAGATGGTGGGGACTATTCTAAGGAAGACAGCTTTACTGTGGCTTTCCTCACCCTGACTTCTTAGGGAGTTAGTATTCAAAAAATATCTGACCTACTGGCTAGGCCTTGCTATTTCTGTTTTTGGAATGTCATGGCTTAGTAAGTTTGGTGGGTAAATCTATCTTAGGAGATAAGTTTATTTTTTCCTCCACAATCAGCTTCTACCCTGCAACTGTTGCTGCCTTTCAGAATACGAAAAGAGCTCATAATAGATGGAATCTCCCAGAAGAAGGTCTTTGCATTTGCTCTTTCTTTTCCAGTATGAACACTTGCCCCCTTTTATCTCGCATTCCTTTGTAGTTGGTGGGGTTTTTGAAGCGAGAATATAGTGGTAAATGCTTCCATATGTCTTTGATATGTTTTTTTTTTCTAAAATATTAGTGTAATTTTTGTTCCTTATAATAAAATTTTAGCAATGAAACATTTTTTAAAGGGTAGAGAAAAGTTACCAAGAATAGCACAAATCCCGCTGTGTGCCTACACCCAGTTCCACTGAATTCTAATATTTTGCTATGCTGGCTTCAGATTTTTTTTTTTTTTTCAAGATGGAGTCTCTCTCTCCCTCCCAGTCTGGAGTGCAGTGGTGTGATCTCCGCTCACTGCAAGCTCCGCCTCCAGGGTTCACGCCATTCTCCTGCCTCAGCCTCCTGAGTAGCTGGGACTATAGTCGCCCGCCGCCACTCCTGGCTAATTTTTGGTATTTTTTAGTAGAGACGGGGTTTCACCATGTTAGCCAGGATGGTCTTGATCTCCTGACTGTGATCTGCCCACCTCGGCCTCCCAAAGTGCTGGGATTACAGCTGTGAGTCACCGCGCCCGGCCCGGATTTTTTTTTTAAGACAGAAATCTTGCATTTGAAGTTCATTGTGTACGATCCCAGTTGCCAGAGGTACCCATGATCCTGAGTTTGATTTTTTTTTTTTTGTTTGAGATGGAGTTTTGCTCTTGTTGCCCAGGCTAGAGTGCAATGGCATGATCTTGGCTCACTGCAACCTCCGCCTCCCGGGTTCTAGTGATTTTCCTGCCCCAGCCTCCTGAGTAGCTGGGATTATAGGCATGCGCCACCATGCCCAGCTAATTTTTATATTTTTCGTAGAGATGGAGTTTCACCATGTTGGTCAGGCTGGTCTCAAACTCCCGACCTTAGATGATCTGCCCGCCTTGGCCTCCCAAAGTGCTAGGATTACAGATGTGAGCTACCACACCCGGCCCTGAATTTGATATTTACCTCTCCTGTACATTTAAAAAATCTGTATGTATCCATTAAAATAGTATTTTTTAAACAGGATGTAGGTGATATTCTGCAGTTCGCTCTTTTCACTTAGCAGTAGGTTTCTCAGATTTACCTGTGTTGAGTGATGTAAACCCTAGTTCATTTAATTGAACTCTGAGTAGCCTTTCATTGTGTGAATGTACCCTGTTTTCTCATCCATTCTCCTTTTGATGAACATTTAGTTTGTCTTATAGTTTTGTATTATAGTAGTGTCTCACTGAATGTTCTCTTGCTGTCACCCTGTGCACATGTACATGTTTGTCCCTAGGCCTAGAGTATTTATTAGGATTGGCTGGGTCAAAGTGTCAGAGGCATTTAAACCAGAGTGATTCCATCTTAATAGGGAGGGGGCTGGGTAAAATAAGGCTGAGACCTACTGGGCCACATTCCCAGGAGGTTAGGCATTCTAAGTCACAGGATGAGGCAGGAGGTTGGCAGAACATACAGGTCATAAAGACCTGCTGATACAACAGGTTTCAGTAAAGAAGCCAGCTGAAACCCACCAAAACCGAGATGGCGAGGAACATGACCTCTGGTCATCCTCATTGCTCATTATATGCTAATTACAATGTATTAGCATGCTAAAAGACACTCCCACCAGTGCCATAACAGTTTCCAAATGCCATAGCAACGTCAGGAAGTTACCCTATATGGTCTAAAATGGGGAGGAGTCCTCACTTCCAGGAATTGCCCACCCCTTTTCCTAGAAAACTTATGAATAATCTACCCTGTGTTTAGCACGTAATCAAGAAATAACCATAAAAATGAGCAACCAGCAGCCCTTGGGGCTGCTTTGCCTATGGAGTAGCCATTCTTTTATTCTTTTGCTTTCTTAATAAACTTGCTCTCACGTTACTCTGGATTCGCCTCGTATTCTTTCTTACATGAGATCCAAGAACCCTCTCTTGGAGTCTGGATCGAGACCCTTTTCCAGTAACAAAAGTGTGTGAGCTTCACTAGGAGTTGCCAAATTGCTCTTCAGATGTGCCGTGTGTGAGTTCCTGTTCCTCCCCCTCCCCATCTTCTCGCCACTTAAGAATGTCAGGCTTCAAATTTTTGCAAGTCTGATGGGTGTGAAAGAGAGCCCTCTTGTTCCATTAATCATTCTTTGATTACAAGTGAGATTGAGTATATATTAAGTGGCTATTTGAGTTTCCTCATCAGTGAAAGTACCTGTTCATGTGCTTTGTCCATTTTTCTACTGGGCTGCTTGTATTTTCTTATACCATTTTGTCAGAAAATTCTAGATATTGATACTTCGTGGGTTATACATGTGGCAGATAATCTTCTAGTTCGTGGCTTCTCTTTCAACTTTATGTATAATATCTATTGAGGATTAGGAGTCTTACATTTTAATGCAGTTGTATTTATCAGTCTTCTCCTTTGTGGCCTGTGCTTCGAGTCTTATTTAAGAATCTCTTCCTTACCCTGAGCTCATAGAGATACACTTTGGGGTCTGTATAAAGATCATTTTGCTTTTCTGGCCTTACTGCTTAGTTGGCTTTGGTATTTTCCATATTTGCCCTGCCTGGAGGCATCTGCGTGGAGCAGAAGAGAGGCTATCGAATGGTTCCCAGTGGCTGTGGAAATTGTTGCAGCTGTTCCTGGGCACAAGGGGCTGGGCTGAACTTGGGGTTGTAGCAAAATCCTTCTTCTTGGGCAGTGGCTGTTCCTGAGAGGTGCTGAAGTGCAGAGTCGATTGACGCTCTCATAAGCCCTGGCTTATCACAAGCCAGATAAAATTGGTTGTAAAGTTGTCTCCTTCAGTTTAGCGATGTGCCCAACTCACTTCGTCCTGCTGCTGCTGATTGAGCTGAAAAGACAGAAGGCATGGGAGGATGGCTCCTGCTCCGGGTTCTCTCCCAGGCCTGACTGGCAGCCAGCCCTTGGCAAGGACATGGGTGTGAGTGAAAAGCAAGCGCTTGCAAAAGTTCTTCCAGAAGCTCTTGACTTCAGGGCCTTTACTCCTGGGAGCCCAGAAGTGTTCTTCACCCCAATCTCATTTATCCATTGCATATTGCGTGGCAGATTATAAACGGGTTCAACTCCCGTTTAGATAAATTCACAGAATTTAACAGTTTGTCAGAACTGGAAAGGTTCTTAAGGGTCAGCAGGTTCCATTGCCCGTTCATGCAGTCAGTAGGCATTTATGGAGGGTCTTCCAGGCACCTGGCACTTGCTAGTTGCTGAGGATGCTGCAGCAAGAAGACATGGTGTTGGGAGCAGCCAGTCAACAATGGGGCTCATTTCAGAGTGGTGGATGTGATGGGATAGGGAGGATATGCCTTGGGATTGGCCACTTTTGTCATTTTCTTATTTTACATAAGTCTGTAGTCTTCTAGTGCAGGGAGTCAGTTGGCAGATGGGCTAAAGCCAGCCATCACCTGCTTGTGGACACTCCTCTGAGCCAGGTATGGTTTTTACATATTTAAATGGTTGGGAAAAAAATCAGACATTTATAATATATTTTGATAATGGGAAGCACTAACTTTGAACTTCAATTAAGTGAAATATTAATTACCCTTCCCAAAAAGAATTCCATTTTTTTCTTAGTAGACCTGTATTACAGAAAATTGTTCCCAATGATTATGAAAATATTTTGAATTTAATCAATAAAAAATTTGTGGAATATTCTTTTCTCTGCTCTTATATAGGTACCTTAATTTGGCCTCTTGGCCTACACAGCCTGAAATACTTACTCTGGCCATTTGCAGACTTGCTCTAGCTGTGTGACCTTGGGCAAGTTACTTCCTTAGTCTGTTTCCTCATCTGCAAATGGAAATGGTGCCTATTTCATAGGGCAATTGTAAGGAGTAAAAAAGAACTGAAGGGCTGGGCGCAGTGGCTCACGCCTGTAATCCAAGCACTTTGGGAGGCCGAGGCAGGCAGATCACAAGGTCAGGAGATCGAGACCATCCTGGTCAATATGGGGAAACCCCGTCTCTACTAAAAATACAAAAAAATTAGCTAGGTGTGGTGGCACATGCCTGTAATCCCAGCTACTTGGGAGGCTGAGACAGAAGAATCGCTTGAACCTGGGAGGCGGAGGGTGCAGTGAGCCAAGATCGTGTCACTGTACTCCAGCCTGGCAACAGAGTGAGACTCCATTTCAAAACAAACAAACAAACAAACACTGATGTTCCACTTCTGCCATGTGTATGTGTTTCAGTAGATGTCAGGTCTTCCCTAGTGAAAAGTCCATAATAATTGATTTCTTGAGGGCTGTTAAAGGGAGCAGGAGGAGGGATGGGACAAGGGTGGGGCCAGGGCTCAGTGCTCATCTTGGAGGTCAGTATCATGACAAACAGCATCTTCCAGAGTTGCTGTCAGACCCCCAAACTGTGGACCTTGGATCTCACAAGGGCCGTATGCCAGTGGCTCTGCAAACCCCCACTAGATTAACACTGCTGCAACATAATTTTCCTCATGAAATGCACTGAAGCATAACTAAAAAAATGTAAGTAGCTATCAGGCCCGTAATGAGGCTATAAATACAGCACAAAAATAATTTATAAAACTATTTCCTGGTGAAAAACTGTCCTTTACCTAGACCTCTTTGCTTACCCCATTAATAACAGCCATTGGTTTTCTTTACTAACTCGCTTTGTAAGAAAGGAACGAAGCCTTTATCATTTTGTAACTCATGCTGCTTTACCCTTGTAGGAGAAACAACCATATAGCTGTACAAAGGCAGACACCTCGTGGCACAGTAGGCAGCTAGGCCCACTCACTATCCTGGTGACTTGTTCCATCCATCAGTTGTTCCTGCTGCAGAATTGCACACCATCTTCTTTTAGGATCATAGGCAGTGTAAATATGAAATCTGTGGATATCAATAGCCTGTGGTCCTGGGCTGAACCCAGGGGTCATGTTATACCTTCGCACCAGTTTCCCTGGGCTGTCTTCCTTGAACAGATGGGTAAATGGAGGCTGGGGCTACTGGAATGAGCTCACAGGGCAGGGTGGCCTGAAGAGTCTAGACAGAGCTAGAGACCTGGCTGTACTCAGGTGCTTAGACCCAGAAGGCCCATCTTCGCCCCAAACTCAGCCTTGTGTGACTGTTCTTGGTGACAGCTAGGGTGCTTCTCATAGTCAGGCTCCAGCAGGAAGCAGTTTGATGGGAACCGAATGGGAAGTGCACAGGACAGATGTCTCTGGTTCCTTCTGTCACTGATGCTACCGTGTGGAGCGGCCTAGAGTCGAGGAGGTCTTCAGGGATTTTCTAGGGATGTTTGTAAACAGATCATTGCAGAGCTGCTCACTCACTGGCCTTGGGCCTGTGCATGGAGTGTGTGTGTGTGTGTGTGTGTGTGTGTGCGCGCCTGTGTGTATACATTTGAAGAAGACAGTCATGGAAAACAGACAGTGGCCTTCAGTGGCCTCATGACACTATGTTGGCACTGGGCAGTGGAAAGAGGTTGTTAATTCTCTGGGGAGGTCTTAGACAAGATCCGTTTGAGATCTGCAAAACCAAATGCTAAGCCGTATGTGTGTCTGTACATACGTATGGGTGTATGTCTTGCTTTTGCTCTTCATTGAGCCTTCAGATCCAGATTGTCAGGAAGCAGAGGATAAAAATGAAGGCCACTGGGCAGAAGTTGGAAAGCAGGGCTGTCATGGTTTGCAGATGTCAATTCTAGATTGCATCATGACAAGGGGTCCCCCTTGCGTGGGAAGAACAGCAGAAGGAGAGGAGAGAGCCAGGAGGACTCCAGCTGGTAGGATGGAATTCCCATTTCTCAGCTGGAAAAGTCAACATCACTAACTGCATGTTCTGGAGTAATTTGAGTGGAATGCAGCAGCTGTCTGAGTTTTTGTAGTTGCCCCAGTTTTGGCCCCCTTGTCAAATATAAATTTGTGGGAGCCAGCAGTTTTGGAAGAAGCTTCTGCAGCAGGCTGTTTGCCTTTGTCCAATAGAATGGGACTTGGAATTTTCTTTTTTCATTCTTGGTGCAGATGGTATAGTTATTTTAAGTAAGTGATGTGCTGCAGTGAAAATGGGCAACTCTTTTTCATTTTTCAGCTTAATGAAAAAAAAGAGAAGGGAGGAGGAGAAACCCCAGCTAGCCAACTTCGTGCTAATGCTTGTCTTTTTTGGATTCTAAATGTGTCCCAAGGCACTAAGATGGGATAAATATTTCAGCCACTAGAAAGTCCTGCTGTCGGCCTGAAAAGATTTCTAACCTCTTTTAAAGCAGACTGGGTAGTAATTTACTTGTACAAATCCAGACACCCCCATGTCCCTTATTTTAACTATGTATATACAGATTCCACTCACATTCTAGGGGGATGAGGCAAGGGGCAGATGGAACTTTCTAGGGAAGAGTTTGGGGGAAAGGGAGGAAATAAATTAGTGACTGAACACTTGGCTTTCTTCTTAGAGTGGTTACAAATATTTATTGGAGACCTACAGAGTGGTCAGGTGCCCATCATGCAGAGTTGAACAAAACAGTGCCTCTCTGCCTTCACAGAGTGTTCAGTCTAGATGGAGAGACAGTACAAACACACCAGTAAGCAAAAGCTGGGATAAAGGAAAACAGGACACTACCAGCGTGAAAAACAGGGGGACCAGCTTTAGATTGAGTGTCCATGAAGGGACCTGAAGAAGTGATGTAAGCTGAGGTCTGGATGAGTGAGGTTAGCCAAGTGTATTAGTTTGCTCGGGCTGCTGTTAGGTTGGTGCAGAAGTAATTGCCTTGTGCATTATGCAGTTACTTCTGCACCAACCTAACATAGCAAAGTCCACAGACTGGGTGGCTGAAGTGACAGAAGTTTTTTTTTCCCACAGTGCTGGAGGCTAGAAGTCTGAGATGGAGGTGCAGGATTAGTTTTCTCTGAGGCCCCTCTTCCTTGGCTTATGAATGGTCGTCTTCTCCCTGTGTCCTCACATGGTCTTCCCTCTTACATGGAATCTTTCCTGATGTCTTCTTAGAAGGACATCAGTCATACTGAATTAGGGCCCACCCTAATGCCATCGTTTTAACTTCATTATCTCTTTAAAGATCCTCATCTCCAAATACAGTCACATTCGGAGGTTCTAGGTTTAGGACTTCAACATATAAATTTTTGGGGGACACAGTTGAGCCCATTACACAGATGAAAGGTAGGTGGAAGAATGTCCGGGGTCAGCAAACAGCACATCTGGAGGCCTCACAGCAGGGGGCACTGAGGTGTGTTGCAGGAGATGGTTTGAAATGAATATCTAGAAGCAGGCAGCAACTGGACCATGCTGGGCTTTGTAAACTATGGCCAGAGTTTTAGATTTATTCTGAGGACACAGAGAACCCATCAATGCATTTTAAAATCTCACTCTGTGTGAAGAGAAGGACCTGGAGGGAGTGAGAAGTGGGAAGTCCAAAGGTTTTTTTAATTAATAAACTAAGGTTTGTCAACCTCAGCACTATTGACATTTTCAGCTGGATGATTCTTCATTGTGGGGGCTGTCTCGTGTATTGCAGGAGGTATAGCAACATCTCTGGACTCTGCCCACTAGATGCCAATAGCACCCCCATCTCCCCATCATGACAACCCAAAATGTCTCCAGACAGTGCCATATGTTCCCTGGGGGGCAAAATTGATCCCTGTTGAAAACCCATGGTTGAAAAGGGCAAGAGATAATGGCGGCGTGGATTGGGTGGTGCCAGTTGAGTGACGCAAATTGGATGAGTTTGAGACAGGTTTTTGAAGACAGAATCAAGAAGATTTAACCTGCCTTTGCCTTAGTTTCTCCTCATGCCTTTTTTTTTTTTTTTTTTTTTGACAGAGTTTTGCTCTTGTTGCCCAGGCTGGAGTGCAGTGGCGTGATCTTGGCTCACTGCAACCTCTGCCTCCCGGGTTCAAGTGATTCTCCTGCCTCAGACTCCCAAGTAGCTGGGATTACAGGTGTGCACCACCACACCCGGCTAATTTTGTATTTTTAGTTTGGAAGGGGTTTCACCATGTTGGTAGGCTGGACTCAAACTCCTGACCTCAAGTGATCCACCCGTCTCGGCCTCTCAAAGTGCTGTGATTACAGGTGTGAGCTACCATTACCGGCCCTCCTCATGCTTTGAGTTTGATGATGTCACTTCCCTAAAGCACATGGCTGTGCACCAGCTGCATGCCTAATGCAGTTGCTCAGAACAGCAAAAAGAATGTGCCTCTCTGTTATTGTTCACCAGGCCCCAGGATCCCTGGTACTGCTGAGAAAGCACTTTGATCCCCATGGCTGGCAGGACCACCTGTGTGTAACAGACATGGTATTTAGTCTCTGCATCCACCCGTCCATTTGTCAAGTCCATGTGCCGCCAGCCTTATTGACTCTCAGAGCAAGTACTCTGGAATCTAATCTGGCCAATTTTCCCGCTCCAGAAATCTGTTTATCAGAACAAGATTTCACAGTTGCAGTGACGTTTCCGGGGGGCTTGCCTTCGAGGAGCTAACTCTACAAATGCAGGTGTAAGTATTTCCAAACAAAGCAAAATGACCGTTACATTCCAGGCCCATGAAGAGTTCTCTGCAACAGAGCAGTTCTCTAACAACAGAGTAGTTGTTAGCAAACAGCTGGAATGTGGGAGTTTTCTGGGTTGAGCATTCGTTGTCCGTCTAGTATCCAGTACCTGGCTGCCCTTCTAGGGTCCCCCTCAAGCCCTTGCCTGGAGATGGTGAATTGGTTTCATGTTCTTCTCAGGGTTGTTGGTGGCTTTCTGGAGTCCGGTCTTGAGAGGGAGTCTCATATTGATTCTGGGCTAAGTGGAACAGAGCATCATGATTGATTAGGGATGGCTGACTTCGCACTACAATAGGAAAAATTGCAGCAGAATAGGAGAAATAGTAGCATAATACCTTTGCATTTCCTAATAATCAGAGCTGCATGATTTTTAAATTCCATGTTGTTCCATGCTCTGGGCTACGTCCTCCTGCACAGTCTTTGCTGACACTGTTCTCTAGACCTGAAGGGTGCTTACTTTTTATCTCTGTGTGTCTATCAACATCCACTGTAGATGCTACCCTCTTTCTCAGAATCTTTTTTGATTTATTTGAATTTTGACTTTATCTTAAGAACACCAGGGAGGCATTCAATGACCTTTTAAAGTTAGGAAATGATTGATTTGGTGTTTAGACAGATCCTTCTGGCCACAGAGGGGAGAGTGGGTTGGAGAGGGGCAAGATGGCAGGCAGGGAGGCCAAGTTGGGAAGTTGTGCTGCGCAGCAGTCCCTGTAAGAGAGGGTGGCTGCTTTGGCTGGAGTTGCAACTGTGGCAATGGAGACTCGGGGACTGGCCACATGTAGGGGTTGATAGATTGAGGAGGGGACAAGGGAGATTTCTAGGATTCTGATGTGGGCAGTTGGGCAGGGTAGAGCCCCTCATTGTAGCTTCTCTCCTAGAGTTCTCCAGTGAGCGATGAAAACTCATTTTCAGTAATGAAACGTGCATGTGCATTATTAATTCTGTATAATTCAGCAGATGGTCCACAAGGGAAATTCCATGCACCAAGGCCGGTGGGGTGTTGCTTGCCCGTGATGGTGTCCATTGCAATTGGTTGTTGCCCACTTGTTCTAGTTATAAAATATTTTTAGTATCACCCCAGTGGTACTATCACCAGACTACAGAGTTAGCGCTCATCTGTGTTTGGAAAAGCCAGGGAACACGTCAGACGAAAGGCGACATATTTGTTTGCTTAAGGTTGTGTAGGGATTTACTAGGAGACCCAGCAGGCCAAAGGGCATTCCTGGTAAAAAGAATAGCACACATAAAGGATAATGGCCTGTAGGAGGATATGATGTTAGGGATCTGGAGATCTAGAGATGCTTCTCTTTGGCAAGATTTTATGATTTATGGCAAGATTTATGAAAGAGAATCATGGACCTTCTCTTCTGCTACCCCCAGGCGGGTCTAGACATCCCTGTTTTTATTTTGCTGTGTGTGCCTTTCCAGCAAAGGTATAATAAGCCCTAGTCTTTATCTCTGCATCTTTAGAACATAGCACAAGTATCTGGTCATAAATGTCCAATAAATGCTTACGGAATGACTCAGGAGGGAGCTCTGGAGCTGTGGTGTGCTGAAGGACTGGTCTTTTTTTTTTTCCTGCTTTTCCCCAAAACTATTTTACTCACATGGCTCCTTATCTCCCAGCCATTGATCACAATGGCTCAGACTGGTCAGATCTATCAGATCCTGGCTCCCTTGAAAATCTGCCCCCAGGGTCCACTGGTAGGTGAACTCAGCACCCTGCCCACCTCCACCGCCACAGCACTGGCCTTCTCTATTTGCTTTCCAGCCTGAGGGTTGGCTGTTTGGGTTGGGGGCTTTGGCACTTTATGACCATGTTCAGTGGAGTTGAATCTGAACTTGGAGCTTGGTTCTCAGCCTCCAGTAACTCTTAGCAGGCAATTCCATGACCTTGGGTCCCTTGTGGAGGTTATAAATCCTGAGTTCAGGATTCAATGCGGTCTTTTCTACCTGTGTGACCTCAGGCAGGTTGGTTTTATAGGTCTGGGCTCCTGTTTCCTAGAGTGAAATGATCTCCCAGTATTCCTTCCAACTTGGCCCAACTTCAAGGATTCTGTGATTGTAAGGGCTACAGAGTGTGGGGCCTGGAAAGATCGTGCAGTTCCTACTGTTGGAGACATTGGGAGTCCAGTGCTCACTCCTGTCTAGAATTTTAATTTTTAACCACTGCTGATGGCCAGAAAAGAACATTTGGATTTTACAACCAGTCTTTGATGGAGAAAGAAAAAAAGTCAGTGAACACCCATTTTGTGCCCGACATTTTGTTTGTTCCCTGTATTTCTCCATTTAGTCCTCTCAGAATCTCCGGAGGTGGACTGGAGCAGATTATTAGTCCATTTCACAGGTGAGGAAACTGAAGGTCAGAGAGGTTGAGTCACCTACCGGAAGTCTCACCTATACCAAACCACACACCTTTCAGTTGAGGGGTGCTCAGGTCCCTGCTGTTGCTGTGCCGTCTGACCTGTCCCCTCTCTCCGACAGAGAGCCAGCTGCTCCCCGGGAACAACTTCACCAACGAGTGCAACATACCAGGCAACTTCATGTGCAGCAATGGACGGTGCATCCCAGGCGCCTGGCAGTGCGACGGGCTGCCTGACTGCTTCGACAAGAGTGATGAGAAGGAGTGCCGTGAGTGGCCTGGCCCTTTGCTGGGGTGGGGTGGCAGCCATCCTGGGGCAGAGGGAAGCAGGTCTTGAGCTGGCTTAGACCCTGCATGCTCTGCTTGCTGCAAGCTGGTGGTTTTATGCCTCTTGCCAGCAGTCCTGCTTCTCTGCTGTATCTCCATCTCAGAGTCACATGTTCTGTGTAGACACAGGGATCTTGGTGGTGGTGGAGCCAACGCTTTGAGAGAGCAGAAGGTTTTACCATCAGGCTCTACTAATCCCTACCCTGGAGTCCCGTCCTTGCCTTCGCTTTATGTACGAGCCAACTGAGCATCCCAGAGGTTATGTGGCTACAACATCTTAAAACCAGCAAGTGGCACATTGGACTTGGGAACCCAGGGCTGCCTGACTCCAGAGGCCATGCTGGTGACCATCTTACAGAGCACCGTGGAATTTTCTTGATGATTAAATGAGGCATAGCATCCCGCCAAGTATTCAGCATGGAGTTGGCACTGAATACATAGTAATGTGCTTTCCCATCCCTTTTTCTCTGCTGATAGATATGGCTTGAGCCTTTGCTGGGGATGTCATCTTCTAATGGGCACCACCAGGATCAAATGGTTTTGTGATCCTCCCCCCCCCCCACCTCCTTTTCTGCCCTTTACCTGTTTCATGACGCCGAAACATGCATGAGATTTGGGTTGATGATCATCTACGAGAAAAGAGGCACCGGGGATGTGAGTTGAGAGGGGTCCGTGGTGTCAAATGATCCTGCTCCCTGCCCTGCAGAGGTGTATTTCTCTTCCCCTTCAGTTTGTCTCTGCAGAGTGAGCTTGGCCGTGGTGCCCCGTGTGGTCGTCCTCCTGGGTGCCCTGGTAGGTAGGAAACAGGACTGACAAGTGGTGGGCACAGGGTTGTCTCACGGGATTGCCTTGAGACCACATAACTGGATGATGGTTCCTGGCTCTTTCATGTGCTTTGGGCACCAGGCCATGTGGCCTGTCTGACAGGAGAACTATGTGTCCTGGCTCTGAGCCTGCTGTCTCCCTGGAAGCCAGCTGAGGAAATAGCTGAAGACAGGTTAATCATTTGAACTGTTTTTTTTTTTTTCCCTGAAACGGAGTCTTGCTCTGTCACCTGGGGCTGGAGTGCAGTGGTGTGATCTCGGCTCACTGCAACCCCCACCTCCCGGATTCAAGCGATTCTCCTGCCTCAGCCTTCTGAGTAGCCGGAGTGCAGGCACCCACCACTGTGCCCGACTAATTTTTGTATTTTTATTAGAGACAGGGTTTTACCATGTTGGCCAGGCTGGTCTCAGACTCCTGACCTCATGATCCACCCACCTCAGCCTCCCAAAGTGCTGGGATTACAGGCATGAGCCACCACGCCCAGCCAGTCATTTGAATTTTTAACATATCTCTGACTGGAATTTGGGGCCCAGTCTGTTGACACACGGGAAGGGGCACTGGCTTTGGAGTTCACACACCTCCAGGGGGTCCCGTATCCCCCAGCCTGCTCCTGCCCTTCAGAGAAGTTTTTGGGATGGGAAAGTTGGGGGTGTGTTATTTGGGGAGATTATTTCATACTGCTTGTTGCATATGATCTTTCTGAATTGAACACTATACACACTGAATTTTTATTTTTGCAGAATTGTTTGTTTGCTTGTTTATTGTTTTCCAGCCCAGGCTGGAATGCAATGACATGATCACAGCTCACTGCAGCCTCGACCTCCTGGACTCAAGTGATCCTCCCGCTTTGGCCCCCCTAGTAGCTGGGACCACAGGAGTGCGCTGTCACGCCTGGCTAATGTATTTTTATTTTTTGTAGAGACAGGGTTTCACCATGTTGCCCAGGTTGCTCTTGAACCCCTGAGCTCAAGTAATCCATCTACCTCTGCCTCCCAATGTGCTGGGATGACAGATTACAGATGTGAGCCACCAAGCCTGGCCTGCAGAATTGTTTTTTAAAAGTATTGTTATGTCTGTTTGAGCTTTTCTCTGTTTCTATCATTGCCTCAGAATTACTAGAGCTGTAACATTAGTAATCTGAGCAAATGACGTAGTATGTGTGAGCTCTGTCATCTGTCTGGTTTTGAGGATTTATTTAACACTGTACAAGTGTGCCAAGTTACCATTTTTGAGATATGGTGTATATTTCAACTTCGGCACGTACGGATTGTTGTTAGCTGACCTGGGAATGTTTGGCACATGATCAGTTTCTGAAAGAACGCAGGATTAAGGAGTTGATTCCTAAATTGTATGCCCAGCTTTGTCAATAGCAGCTGTGTGATATTAGTGCATTCTATGGCATTCTGTGTCCTGTCACTCCAGTCTCATGATTTTAGAATTCATGCTCAGACTGGAAGACATGGTGGAGAGCAAATATTTTTTAAAAAGATGTTGTCGGCAGCTGCCTGGAGCTGCTTGGTTTGGTTTGGAACAGGCTCATTCTTGGCTATTCTCCATTATTTTTTTCCCCTGGCTTCCTACTCTTAGCCCCCAAGTGTGGTGGAGGTTTGAGTGGCATTTATTTAGTCCTTTGAGCAAAACATAATTAAAAAACCATGCTCCCCAAACATACATTAACCTCTCTCTGTAGCCCTTCTTTTTTTGTCTTTAAATTGTGAAAACAGAACATTAGAAAGTTTAGACAGTAGAGGGAAGGAGAAAAAGTCCCTTTTCTAAAACAAATTCTACTTTCATTTAAAATTTCTTTTTTTTTTTTTTTTAGACAGAGTCTTGCTCTGTCACCCGGGCTGGAGTGCAGTGGCGTGATCTCAGCTCACTGCAAGCTCCGCCTCCCGGGTTCACGCCATTCTCCTGCCTCAGCCTCCCAAGTAGCTGGGACTACAGGCGCCCACCACTATGCCCGGCTAATTTTTTGTATTTTTAGTAGAGACGGGGTTTCACTGTGTTAGCCGGGATGGTCTCCATCTCCTGACCTCGTGACCCGCCCGCCTCGGCCTCCCAAAGTGCTGGGATTACAGGCGTGAGCCATCGTGCCCGGCCTAAAATTTCATATATATTCCCTTCCAGCCTAGGAGTTGAGGGTGTGAGCCCTTGAAAAGGCCTATTTGTGTCAAAATCTGAGCCCTTCTTCCCCCTTAGGGGGCTGTGTGACCATGGGAAACTTACCAGAATGTTCTAAACTTTAGCCTTTGGGAGGATTAAAGAGAATTCTTTAACCTCCTGGTGCCTCAATTTCCTCCTTTCCAAAATGGGGTTAATAAGGCTTCTGATACTTAACACTGCTGTGAAATTTTAACCTGTATGAAGCACGCAGCACAGTGCCTGTATACAGTAAGTGGCTTGTAAACATTAACTATTATTGGTTAAATCTGTACCAACTATTTTATTTGGTCGTTGTCATGGGGAAATATGGTTCAGTTACCTGCTTTTTTCTACTTAACATTAGAGGCTCTTGGCCACATTCTATGCTGAGGATTCACAGTTGTTTGGGGAGGCTGCCTAATGCTCTGTCAAGTAGTGACACTGTAACTTAACCATCCCCCTGTTTCAGTCTCTTCTGCGCTTTTACTTCTGCTGGTCAAAATGTTTAGGATCATTTAAAGAACTTATGCATAAACAGACGACAGAAATATACAATGGTTTCAGCCAGAGTCAGGGTGGACAGGGCTAAGGTCTCCAGGGTGACCAACTTGACCACCTTTTCAAGGATGATGGGAACGGCTGATGTGGAATTCCTGCCGCCTTCCCGGAGGGAGGGAGACTGGTTCTCTGTCTTGCTCATGAGCTACAAAGCCCTTTCTCTGATTCTTTGGAGCAACTGGGTACTTAAGGGGAGGTGAGTGAAGGTGGCAGTGTTCTCACCTCAGAGAGGTGATTACTTCAAGTGCCCTGTAGAGCTTTGGCATTGGGAAGATAATATGCTTCTTAAAAAAGAGATAATTCTTGCCCTTTTCAAAGGGCAAGAAAGAGCCTGGAGAGGTGTGTCATGGTGGGATATGAGGCAGTGAGCAGCTCTTCTGTATCCACAGCAGAGGAAGGATTTTTACCAGACAGGAAGATTTTTTTTTTTAATCGTGAAGGTAATAAGATCACATATTGTAAAAATTGAGGGCAGAGAAGGAGGAAAAGCATCTGTACTCAGATCCACTATTGGCATCCTGGAAGTTCTCATTCAGGCTTTTCCCCAGTGTGATCACCAGGGGTATACAGTTTTATATTTTGACGTTTTTTCATGTAACATTTCAACCTGTTAACATTTTTCCTGTATTTCCCCCCATTTTTCTCTTTATCATTTTTAGTGCCATTAACTTGCTATAATATGGTTTATTTACACGTAATTTGGCATTTCTCTTCTTTCCAGTTTTCCACTATGGGAAACAGTGCTCACTTGTGAACAGGAGGGTGGACATGACTTTCCCTCTGTTTTGAGAAATTTGTTTAGGCTAAATTCTCAGAATTAAAATTACTGGGTTGGAGGGAAGGCGCCTTTTCTGGCTCTTGACACTGACTGCCGACTTGTTTGGCTAAAGGTTTGCACCAGTTTGCTGGCAACGTGTGAAAACTATGACTTTGTTTTAGTCTTGGCAGCCCTGGGTAACATCTTTAAAAAATATTTTTCTGGTTAATTTCATAATTGAAAACAGTTACTTTTTTTAATTAAAAAAAATTATCTAGCGAGATTGTTTTCCCTTACCTCTAGTTACTAGTTTTATTTCTTTGTGAGATACCTATTGATGGACTAAAATTAATTTCCAGCTGAGTTAAGACATTAGATTTTCTGCCTCTTGAATCTGTAGAAAAGGCTCATTTTGGGGCATTTTGAGTATATTTCTGTTCTTGGTTAGTGGAATGCCCTCAGTCATAGTTTTATCCAAATAACTTTTTTAAAAAATAAAAGGAATAAAGGTAATGTTTTAGAAAAACGGGGAAGCTCCATGAAAGTCCTGATTATGAGGAGAGCTTATTAGAGCTTCCTCTAGGCCACACTATCCCAGGCATTTTACATTCTATTGATTCATTTGGTCATTGCGGAAGCCTTATTAGAAAAGTGCTGGTGTCATCTCCAGATGAGCGGTAGAGCGATTACACAGAGTTTGCCTGTTGGCCCAGAAAATAAGTCTCCATAACCTTCCTCCGTCAGAGACCCTCAGTGGGGGCTTTCAGTCTTTTTCTCCAGGTATCTGTTACCCTGCTGAAATGGAATCTTACTGCTATCATGGCATATTATCATCTCAAACCTGCTTTTTAAAAAGATTCTGAAAACATCGATAATGGTTTCTTATGGAAATGAATATTTACATGGCTGTTAGTCCTGGGAGTCTCTGAAATGTTTTCCTTGAAGGGACTGTCCTTTGATTAGTGCTCCCTTCTGTAATAAAGCAGCAGTCCAAATTTCCAGAACCCACAGGGGACCGGGAGTCAGGAGCCTTAAGATCTTTTTCCAGTTGTGTGTCGATTTTAGCTGCCGTCTCTCCGTGTTCTAACCAAGTGGTTGAGGGGATCCTGAATGTTTGGGGTCCTCTTCCCAAGGTGGTTCATTTTCTCCTTTGGAAAGTTACACTGATTGATGTCTTTGACTTTGCGTGTACAGACCTGGCCCTTTATGTTTGGTGGGTGTGTTTGGTGAGGGGGTGTGGAGGAGGGATAAATTTGAGGACTTTGTTAAATGATAAAATATTAACGAATCTCCAAATCCAGAGATAGAAAAGTAGGTGCAAAAATGGGATTTGAATTTTACTTGCTTTTACTGTTCCTGACCGTTTCTTGAACATGTGTTATTACTGCTCTGGTGTAAAGGCATAAATCCGTGAGATAGGGTTGAGAGGGCAAGTTTGGGCAAATGATCACCAAGAAATATAAGAGCAAGAAGGCTGGGGTTGAGATTGTTCAGGCTCCATACTCCTCCTCTTTCCTTTTTAGCATCTTCCTCGTCTTCTGCCTCTAGGTGGTGCCACCTATATTTTCTTTTAACCTTGCACTACAGGGCAAGTAGAGATGTGGGGAAAAAGTTGGATTCTGAGTTGTCATTTACCTTTACTAAGCTTTAGCAATTCAGCTGTTTCTCTAGGGCACCTAATGCCGGCTCCACACACAAAATGCCTCTGGAAATCAAGAAGCTTTCAGAGGATGGATAGAGCTTGCCACTGCTTCTCTTGGGCCGTTCTGTCATTTCTCAAAGAAGGGGATGTGTTGGCTGATGAGCTGTGGCTTAGGAAGGCAACCTGTCAGTCACTGTGTGCAGCTGCAGTGGGCTCCGTTCTCCCCATCACTCTGTAGAAAGCAGAACTGGCACAACACTATCATTTTGGGTTGAATTATAGCCCAACCTTCCCCCACAATTTTCCTGTGTTGAAGTCCTAACCCCCAGTATTTCAGAATGTGACTTTATTTAAAGATGGGGTTTTATAAAGGTAACCAAGTAAAAATGAAGTCATTAGGTGGGTCCTAATCCAATACGACTGGTGTCCTTATGAAAAGGGGAAATTTGGAAGCAGAAATATGTACAGAGGGAAGATGATGTGAAGACTTGGAGCAAGAAGACAGCTATCTACAATCCAAGGAGAGGGCCTGGAACAGATCCTTCCATCACAGTCCCCAGAGGGAATCAACCCTGCCAACACCTTGATTTCAGACTCCTGGTCATCAGAACTGTGAGACAGTGGATTCTGTGGTTGAAGCTGTCCAATTTGTGGTACTTGGTTATGGCAGCCCTAGCAAACTAATACGACCATCAAACTATCTCCTTTGTTTAAAAAAAAAATTATTATAGGCTGGGCATGGTGGCTTATGCCTGTAATCCCAGCACTTTGGGAGGCCGAGGTGGGCAGATCACTTGAGCCCAGGAATTTGAGACCAGCCTGGGCAACATGGTGAAATCCTGACTCTACTAAAAATACAAAAATTAGTAGGATGTGGTGGCGGGAGCCTGTACTCCCAGCTACTCGGGAGACTGAGGCACAAGATTTACTTGAACCCAGGAGGTGGAGGTTGCAGTGAGCTGAGATTGTGCCACTGCACTCCAGCCTGAGTGACAGAGTGAGACCCTATCTCAAAACAAACCCCCATAATTATCATATAGTGAATGATAGCTTCCCGCAGCTGTCTAACAGGCTGACATCTGCAGACATCCTGCTTTCATTTTTTCCTTTAACAATTTGCAAGTAAGAATCTCACTGTTACGGGTCAAATTGTGTTTTCCAAAAAGATATAGGATATGTTGAAATCTGAACCCTCGGTATCTCAGATTGTGACCTTACTTGGAAATGAGGGTCCTTGTGGATGTAATTAGTTAAGATGAGGTTGTACTGGAGTAGGGTGGGCCCTTAATCCAATGTGAATGTTGTCATTATAAGAAGATAATATGAAGATACGAGGGAAGAAGACCATGTGACAACAGAGGCAGAGACTGGAGGGAGGCACCTGCAAGCCAAAGAGTGCCAAGGATTGACGACCATCACCGGAAGCCGGCCTCGGCCCAGTCCATGTGGGCCTTTTCTTAACCCCCCTACTGCCCAGCGTCTCGGGAAGAGTCACGCCCTCTGTTTCTTCTGGAGGCCCACTGCTTTCCTGTATGAATGAGATGTCCGGTTTTTTTTCTGCATCTTGGTTCTTGGCAAGCCACTGCTAGCTGAGGGCTGAATTCCAAAGGCATTCTGAAGGAGTTGAGCCTCAGAAAACATAACTGGCACTCCAAAGGGTCTAGAGAATATCATCGTGGTTTAAAGCTCTGTCCATTAAACATTTCAGAATGAAAAGACATGCTCTTTCACAGCGCTTATGGTATGCAGGAAATACAAGACCTATGTATATTAGCGTTGCCTCTTTTCTCATGGAGTGATTCTGTTTTTTGTTTTTTTTTCAATTTTATTATTATTATACTTTTAAGTTTTAGGGTACATGTGCACAACATGCAGGTTTGTTACATATGTATACATGTGCCATGTTGGTGTGCTGCACCCATTAACTCATCATTTAGCATTAGGTATCACTCCTAATGCTATCCCTCCCCTCTCCCCCCACCCCACAACAGTCCCCGGAGTGTGATATTCCCCTTCCTGTGTCCATGAGTTCTCATTGTTCAATTCCCACCAATGAGTGAGAACGTGCAGTGTTTGGTTTTTTGTCCTTGTGATAGTTTACTGAGAATGATGGTTTCCAGTTTCATCCATGTCCCTACAAAGGACATGAACTCATCATTTTTTCTGGCTGCATAGTATTCCATGGTGAATGTGTGCCACATTTTCTTAATCCAGTCTATCGTTGTTGGACATTTGGGTTGGTTCCAAGTCTTTGCTGTTGTGAATAGTGCCGCTGTAAACATACGTGTGCATGTGTCTTTATAGCAGCATGATTTATAATCCTTTGGGTATATACCCAGTAATGGGATGGCTGGGTCAAACGGTATTTCTAGTTCTAGATCCCTGAGGAATCGCCACACTGACTTCCACAATGGTTGAACTAGGTTACAGTCCCACCAACAGTGTAAAAGTGTTCCTATTTCTCCACATCCTCTCCAGCACTTGTTGTTTCCTGACTTTTTAATGATTGCCATTCTAACTGGTGTGAGGTGGTATCTCATTGTGGTTTCGATTTGCATTTCTGTGATGGCCAGTGATGATGAGCATTTTTTCATGTGTTTTTTGGCTGCATAAATGTCTTCTTTTGAGAAGTGTCTGTTCATATCCTTCGCCCACTTGTTGATGGAGTTGTTTGTTTGTTTCTTGTAAATTTGTTTGAGTTCATTGTAGATTCTGGATATTAGCCCTTTGTCAGATGAGTAGGTTGCAAAAATTTTCTCCCATTCTGTAGGTTGCCTGTTCACTCTGATGGTAGTTTCTTTTGCTATGCAGAAGCTCTTTAGTTTAATTAGATCCCATTTGTCAATTTTGACTTTTGTTGCCATTGCTTTTGGTGTTTTAGACATGAAGTCCTTGCCCATGCCTATGTCCTGAATGGTATTGCCTAGGTTTTCTTCTAGGGATTTTATGGTTTTAGGTCTAACATTTAAGTCTTTAATCTATCTTGAATTAATTTTTTATAAGGTGTAAGGAAGGGATTGAGTTCCAGCTTTCTACACATGGCTAGCCAGTTTTCCCAGCACCATTTCTTAAATAGGGAATCCTTTCCCCATTTCTTGTTTTTGTCAGGTTTGTCAAAGATCAGATAGTTGAAGATATGCGGCATTATTTCTGAGGGCTCTGTTCTGTTCCATTGGTCTATATCTCTGTTTTGGTACCAGTACCATGCTGTTTTGGTTACTGTAGCCTTGTAGTATAGTTTGAAGTCAGGTAGCATGATGCCTCCGGCTTTGTTCTTTTGGCTTAGGATTGACTTGGTGATGCAGGCTCTTTTTTGGTTCCACATGAACTTTAAAGTAGTTTTTTCCAATTCTGTGAAGAAAGTCATTGGTAGCTTGATGGGGATGGCATTGAATCTATAAATTACCTTGGGCAGTATGGCCATTTTCACGACATTGATTCTTCCTACCCATGAGCATGGATTGTTCTTCCATTTGTTTGTATCCTCTTTTATTTCATTGAGCAGTGGTTTGTAGTTCTCCTTGAAGAGGTCCTTCATATCCCTTGTAAGTTGGATTGCTAGGTATTTTATTCTCTTTGAAGCAATTGTGAATGGGAGTTTACTCATGATTTGGCTCTCTGTTTGTCTGTTATTGGTGTATAAGAATGTTTGTGATTTTTGTACATTCATTTTGTATCCAGAGACTTTGCTGAAGTTGCTTATCAGCTTAAGGAGATTTTGGGCTGAGACAATGGGGTTTTCTAGATATACAATCATGTCATCTGCAAACAAGGACAATTTGACTTCCTCTTTTCCTAATTGAATACCCTTTATTTCCATCTCCTGCCTGATTGCCCTGGCCAGAACTTCCAACACTATGATGAATAGGAGTGGTGAGAGAGGGCATCCCTGTCTTGTGCCAGTTTTCAAAGGGAATGCTTCCAGTTTTTGCCCATTCAGTATGATATTGGCTGTGGGTTTGTCACAGATAGCTCTTATTATTTTGAGATACGTCCCATCAATACCTAATTTATTGAGAGTTTTTAGCATGAAGGGTTTTTGAATTTTGTCAAAGGCCTTTTCTGCATCTATTGAGATAATCATGTGGTTTTTGCCTTTGGTTCTGTTTATATGCTGGATTACATTTATTGATTTGTGTATGTTGAACCAGCCTTGCATCCCAGGGATGAAGCCCACTTGATCATGGTGGATAAGCTTTTTGATGTGCTGCTGGATTCGGTTTGCCAGTATTTTATTGAGGATTTTTGCATCAATGTACATCAAGGATATTGGTCTAAAATTCTCTTTTTTGCTGGTGTCTCTGCCAGGCTTTGGTATCAGGATGATGTTGGCCTCATAGAATGAGTTAGGGAGGATTCCCTCTTTTTCTATTGATTGGAATAGTTTCATAAGGAATGGTACCAGCTCCTCTTTGAACCTCTGGTAGAATTCGGCTGTGAATCCATCTGGTCCTGAACTTTTTTTGCTTGGTAAGCTATTGATTATTGCCTCAATTTCAGAGCCTGTTATTGGTCTATTCAGAGATTCAACTTCTTCCTGGTTTAGCCTTGGGAGGATGTATGTGTTGAGGAATTTATCCATTTCTTCTAGATTTTCTAGTTTATTTGCGTAGAGGTGTTTGTAGTCTCTGATGGTAGTTTGTATTTCTGTGGGATTGGTGGTGATATCCCCTTTATCATTTTTTATTGCATATATTGGATTCTTCTCTCTTTTCTTCTTTATTAGTCTTGCTAGTGGTCTATCAATTTTGTTGATCGTTTCAAAAAACAGCTCCTGGATTCATTAATTTTTTGAAGGGTTTTTTGTGTCTCTGTTTCCTTCAGTTCTGCTCTGATCTTAGTTATTTCTTGCCTTCTGCTAGCTTTTGAATGTGTTTGCTCTTGCTTTTCTAGTTCTTTTAATTGTGATGTTAGGGTGTCAATTTTAGATCTTTCCTGCCTTCTCTTATGGGCATTTAGTGCTATAAATTTCCCTCTACACACTGCTTTGAATGTGTCCCAGAGGTTCTGGTATGTTGTGTCTTTGTTCTCGTTGGTTTCAAAGAACATCTTTATTTCTGCCTTCATTTCATTATTTACCCAGTAGTCATTCAGGAGCAGGTTGTTCAGTTTCCATGTAGTTGAGTGGTTTTGAGTGAGTTTCTTAATCCTGAGTTCTAGTTTGATTGCACTGTGGTCTGAGAGACAGTTTGTTATAATTTCTGTTCTTTTACATTTGCTGAGGAGTGCTTTACTTCCAACTATGTGGTCAATTTTGGAGTAGGTGTGGTGTGGTGCTGAAAGAATGTATATTCTGTTGATTTTGGGTGGAGAGTTCTGTAGATGTCTATTAGGTCTGCTTGGCACAGAGCTGAGTTCAATTCCTGGGTATCCTTGTTAACTTTCTGTCTCGTTGATCTGTCTAGTGTTGACAGTGGGGTGTTAAAATCTCCCATTATTGTTGTATAGGAGTCTGAGTCTCCTTGTAGGTCACTAAGGATTTGCTTTATGAATCTGGGTGCTCCTGTATTGGGTGCATATATATTTAGGATAGTTAGCTCTTCCTGTTGAATCGATCCCTTTATCATTATGTAATGGCCTTCTTTGTCTCTTTTGATCTTTGTTGGTTTAACGTCTGTTTTACCAGAGACTAGGATTGCAACCCCTGCCTTTTTTTGTTTTCCATTTGCTTGGTAGATCTTCCTCCATCCCTTTATTTTGAGCCTATGTGTGTCTCTGCACATGAGATGGGTTTCTTGAATACAACACACTGATGGGTCTTGACTCTTTATCCAATTTGCCAGTCTGTGTCTTTTAATTGGAGCATTTAGCCCATTTGCATTTAAGGTTAATATTGTTATGTGTGAATTTGATCCTTTCGTTATGATGTTAGCTGGTTATTTTGCTCGTTAATTGATGCAGTTTCTTCCTAGCTTCGATGGTCTTTACAATTTGGCATGTTTTTGCAGTGGCTGGTACCGATTGTTCCTTTCCATGTTTAGTGCTTCTTTCAGGGGCTCTTTTAGGGCAGGCCTGGTGGTGACAAAATCTCTCAGCATTTGCTTGTCTGTAAAGTATTTTATTTCTCCTTCACTTATGAAGCTTAGTTTGGCTGGATATGAAATTCTGGGTTGAACATTCTTTTCTTTAAGAATGTTGAATATTGGTCTCCACTCTCTTCTGGCTTGTAGAGTTTCTGCCGAGAGATCAGCTGTTAGTCTGATGGGCTTCCCTTTGTGGGTAACCCGACCTTTCTCTCTGGCTGCCCGTAATGGTTTTTCCTTCATTTCAACTTTGGTGAATCTTGACAATTATGTGTCTTGGAGTTGCTCTTCTCGAGGAGTATCTTTGTGGCATTCTCTGTATTTCCTGAATCTGAATGTTGGCCTGCCTTGCTAGATTGGGGAAATTCTCCTGGATAATATCCTGCAGAGTGTTTTCCAACTTGGTTCCATTCTCCCTGTCACTTTCAGGTACACCAGTCAGACATAGATTTGGTCTTTTCACATGGTCCCATATTTCTTGGAGGCTTTGTTGGTTTCTTTTTATTCTTTTTTCTCTAAACTTCTCTTTTCGCTTCATTTCATTCATTTCGTCTTCCTTCTCTGATACCCTTTCTTCCAGTTGGTTGCATCGGCTACTGAGGCTTCTGCATTCGTCACGTAGCTCTCGTGCCTTGGTTTTCAGGCCCATCAGGTCCTTTAAGGACTTCTCTGCATTGATTATTCTGGTTATCCATTCGTCTAATTTTTTTTCAAAGCTTTAAACCTCTTTGCCATTGGTTCGAATTTCCTCCTGTAGCTCGGAGCAGTTTGATCGTCTGAAGCCTTCTTCTCTCAACTCGTCAAAGTCATTCTCTGTCCAGCTTTGTTCCATTGCTGGTGAGGAGCTAGGTTCCTTTGGAGAAGGGGAGGCGCTCTGATTTTTAGAGTTTCCAGTTTTTCTGCTCTGTTTTTTTCCCATCTTTGTCATTTTATCTACCTTTGATCTTTGATGATGGTGACATACGGATGGGTTTTTGGTGTGGATGTCCTTTCTGTTTGTTAGTTTTCCTTCTAACAGACAGGACCCTCAGCTGCAGGTGTGTTGGGAGTTTGCTAGACGTCCACTCCAGACCTGTTTGCCTGGGTGTCAGCAGCGGTGGCTGCAGAACAGCGTATATTGTTGAACTGCAAATGCTGCTAACTGATCGTTCCTCTGGAAGTTTTGTCTCAGAGGAGTACCTGGCCGTGTGAGGTGTCAGTCTGCCCCTACTGGGGGGTGCCTCCCTGTAAGGCTACTCAGGGGTCAGGGACCCACTTGAGGAGGCAGTCTGCCTGTTCTCAGATCTCAAGTTGTGTGCTGGGAGAACCACTACTCTCTTCAAAGCTGTCAGAGAGAGACATTTAAGTCTGCAGAGGTTACTGCTGTCTTTTTGTTTGTCTGTGCCCTGCCCCCAGAGGTGGAGCCTACAGAGGCAGGCAGGCCTCCTTGAGCTGTGATGGGCTCCACCCAGTTGGAGCTTCTGGGCTGGTTTGTTTACCTAATTAAAAACTAACTCGGCAATGGCAGGCGCCCCTCCCCCAGCCTCGCTGCCGCCTTGCAGTTTGATCTTGGACTGCTGTGCTAGCAATCAGCGAGACTTTGTGGGCGTAGGACCCTCCGAGCCAGGTGCGGGGTATAATCTCCCGGTGTACCGTCTTTTAAGCCTGTCGGAAAAGCACAGTATTAGGATGGGAGTGACCCGATTTTCCAGGTGCCATCTGTCACCCCTTTCTTTGACTAGGAAAGGGAATTCCCTGACCCCTTGCGCTTCCTGGGTGAGGTGATGCCTCGCCCTGCTTTGGCTTGCAAACAATGCGCTGCACCCACTGTCCTTTACCCACAGTCTGGCACTCCCCAGTGAGATGAACCCAGTACCTCTGTTGGAAATGCAGAAATCACCCGTCTTCTGCGTCGCTCACGCTGGGAGCTGTAAACTGGAGCTGTTCCTGTTCTGCCATCTTGGCTCCCTGAGTGATTCTGTTTGTATTTGGTTTTTAAATGTCTCACCTAATTCCTGGCATGATCCTCACTTCACTAAATTTCTTTAGTCTTAAATGCAGAACCATTAATCCTGTGGTTAATAACAGGGGCTTTGGGCCCAGACAGTACTGAGTTCTCCCCTCAGCGTCCATTTATGACTTGTGCAGTCCTGCGGCTTACCATGCACCTGTTTTCTCATCTGTAAAATGGAGATAATAGCAGTGCCTATCCCAGAGGTGTGATATTTCGGGGGCGATATTTCAAACACCTAATAAGCGCTGTGTCCAGGCCCTAAGCCAGTTAGAAAGGAGTGGATTTAAACAATAGGTATGGTTTCCTGGGGCAGACAAGGTGAAGATCAGCTCTGTGAGTCTGACATGAGCTAATGTGAGGCTTGTAGCTGGTGCCTGGTGTGAGTTAAGCATTCAGTGAATGCTAGCTGACCCTATTCCCTCAAACACATGTATGCTGATGACATTTCCTGGCCAGTGCAATGCTGGGAGTTATTACTCCCCTGTTCCCAACACCTCCCTCCTCCACTTCCCCTTCCCACACCTGGTCTTTTCTTGCTGTTCGTTTGAGAGCCTGTGCCACGGAAACACCTTCATCTTCTAGGTCAATGTCTGCTTTTCACTGTCCGGTCTTGGACAGACATTCATGAGCTCACATGAAATTGCTTTTAGCTTAGAGCTCCAGGGAGCCAGCCAGATGCCCAAACTGGTGCAAAAGGGAAGGAAACAAACATTTGAGGGACTGAAGTGAGTCAGGCTCTTGAGGTTGCAGGGAAGGAAGCTTGGAGGTACCTCCTCTGCATTCAGATGGGGACCTGTGTCTTAATGGACCTACAGTGGGCGCCCACCCCGAGTGGCTGCCGTCCACTGTTCTCAGCTCTGCTGGAGCCCTGCACAATTAAACACCTAAGTGGATTTTAATGACGATATTTTGCTTCAGCGCTCAGGCTTCTCAGCTCCATGAGTATATAGTCTTTTCCACCTTCACCACACTGGCCTGAAGTCAGCACCACTCCCTATGGCCTTCAGCATTGTAGGCCTAGAACTTGCAAAAATTACTGTCTTCCTGATCCCCTCTTGCCACTCCAGATGTGCTCTTTGTGCCTCGTGGCCCATGGTGAGGACAGACTTTCAGTTCAGATGTTGGAATCACAGCATGAAGTTTCAGGTGGGCATCTGATAGGCACCCACCTACATATAGACGTTTCCAGGTTGTCATGCTACACTTAACATGCATTTGACTCTACTCAAACTTTTCTTAAAGATCCCTGGTAGATTTTTGAAGATGTTGGTAACTTTACACTAAGTGGAGAAGTACAAAGTGCTCCAAAGCTTTCTGGTTTTATTAGTTTCCTAGGGCTGCTGCAGCAAAATACCACAAACTGGGTGGCTTAGAACAACAGATATTTATTCTTTCACAGTTCTGGAGGCTAGATGTCTAAAGTAAGGTGTCGGCCTGGCCATGGTTTCTCTGAAGGTTCTAGGGGAGGATCCTTCCTTGCCTTGTCCTCACTTCTACTGATTTGCTGTCTGATATACTTTGGCCACTGATTTGCTGTCTAATATGGTTTGGCTCTGTGTCCCCACCCAAATCTCACCTTGAATTGTAATAACCCCCATGTGGTCACGGGTGGGACCTGGTGGGAGGTAATTGAATCATGGGGGTGGGTTTTTCCTGTGCTGTTCTCGTGATAGTGAATAAGTCTCATGAGATCTGATGTTTTGTTTGTTTTTTTTCATTTAAAAACATTTATTTCAGTAGTTTTTGAGGAACAGGTGGTTTTTGGTCACATGGTAAGTTCTTTTTAAATTTTATTTTAAGTTCTGGGATCCATGTGCAGAAAGTGCAGGTGTGTTACATAGGTATGCATGTCCCATGGTGGTTTGTTGCACCCATCAAGCTGTCATCTAGATTTTAAGTCCCGCGTGCATTAGGTATTTGTCCTGATGCTCTCCCTCCCTTCGCCCCCCCACACCCAACAGGCCCCAGTGTGTGATGTTCCCCTCCCTGTGTCCATGCGTACCCGTTGTTCAACTCCCACTTATGAGTGAGAACATGCAGTGTTTGGTTTTCTGTTCCTGTGTTAGTTTGCTGAGAATGATGGCTTCCAGCTTCATCCATGTCCCTGCAAAGGAAATGAACTCATTCTTTTTTATGGCTGCATAGTATTCCATGGTGTATATGTGCCACATTTTCTTTATCCAGCCTGATCTGATGGTTTTATAAATGGGGGTTCCCCTGTACAAGCTCTGTTGTATGCCGCCATGTAAGACGTGGCTTTGCTTCTCCTTTGCCTTCTGCCATGATTGTGAGGCCTCCCCAGCCATGTGGAACTGTGAGTCCAATAAACCTGTTTTTCTTTATAAATTACCCAGTCTCAGGTATGTCTTTATTAGCAGCATGAGAACAGACTAATGCACTGTCCATCCTTGTGTTCTTCAGCTTGTAGATGCATCACTCCATCTCTGCCTCCATCATCCCATGGTTCTCTCCCTGTGTGTCTTTGCTTCTTTGTCCAAATTTCTGTTTTAAGGACACTGATCATTGGATTAGGACCCACCCTAATCTAGTATGACTTTATCTTAACTACATTATATCAGCAAACACCCAATTTCCAAATATAAGGTCACATTCACAGGTCCCAGGGCACTGTTCAACCTGCTACACTGGGTGAATATTGAGGAGGTAAAGCTCTCACTGACCAGCAGCTACCACTGGAGGAGGCCTTTGCAAACTTAGCTGCCTGGTGGTCCGCATGCTGTGTGGATGCTCACTGCATTCACTTGGGGAATATCACTATTAATTGTTTTACCTCTGCCTTTGTAGCATGGTGATTATGGAACAGAACCGAGTGTGTCAATAAAACAGGAAGGGTGATTCAAATGAGAAAACAAATAAATATATATATTTTAAAAGTCAGCTGGATGTACTCCTTTTTTCTTCTGTAATCTGATGTCTTCATTTGGCCACTTCCATAATGTGAGGATACTCTAAATGCTAGTTAGTGTGTATGGCAGTCTGTGAAAGTTCTGTGCTTTTAGTAGCCCTGGGGCTGAAGGGGGCTGCTGTGGACTAAGCACAGTGTCACCAGCTCTCCACTCTCCAGCCCTGCTTGGGACCTGGGAGGGCTCCAGCTGGGGGTCCCAGCCAGTTTGGACTGCAGTCAGGTTTTCTTTGTCCTGCACAAGGACACTAAAAACAAGAATTAGTTGTCGGTATTTATAAAGCAAGAGCTTGCACATAAAAATTAGATTATCAGGTTTTCTTGAGAAATCAGATATTAGGTTACTTTTTGCACTCACAGAGAGCCATGTCCATTCTGCGTCTTTCGTGCATTTCACCATCTTGATCATTCTAAGGCCTCCATTGTTTTTTATATTCTGAGACACACATTTTTTCCCCACGTTTTTCAATGGGCTAAGAAAACACAGTGTCCTAATTTAATTGGCAGAGTTGTTTCTTTCTTAGTTGTACATAAAATAGTAGCATGCTTTGCACTCAGTGGCATCTTGGATTCAATGAAATGCACTAATTTTCTCTGATTGTTAGCATATGATGTTTCAGCCAATGGTGCTGAACATTTCCAAACAGATAAATGCACCATGTGTGTATGTTTTCCTTTGGGTGCTGTGCTTAGAGGATAGCAGACAGGGTGCAAAGTGAGAAGGACCTGGCTCTGCAGCCAACACTGCCAGTATTGAATCCTGACTCCATCAGCTGGGAGCTGTGCAACCTGGGCAAGGTACTTGGCCTCAGTTTGCTCATAATTCCCATGGCATTTTTGTGAGGATTAAATGAACTGAAACCTTGAAACCCCTTCAAACAGCAGCTGGCACAGAGGAAGCACACCATCAATGTCAGCTGTACTCTTCCTGGCAGTGTGGAGATCCCGGCTCTGCCCCTAGCTAGTCACTTCTCTTCTTGGAATCTCAGTTCCTTCATCTGGGAAATGGGAGCAGATGTGAAAAGGGGCAGGGTGAGAATACATATGAACGTGCTGGCTCCTGGTGCATAGCAGGCACTTAATATGATATGCTTTTCCATCTTCTGCCTTCCCCAGGGATGCATTTTGCCCTGTAAGAGAGAGAGCCTCCAGGGTTGGCAGAGAGTTTTTGATCCAGGCTCCTTCAGGTGTCAAAGATGAGCTGGGTGATTCTCCATAGATTCTCCTTTCTAACAGGTGACAGTTCTGTTTCAGAAATACTGTGGATGTTCAGGTTTACAGCACATTAGTCAAAATTAGCACCTCCCCTTCCCTGAACCATTTTCAGGAGATGGAATCTGGGGAGATCATGATAGTCTGGTTCTGAGGAGTGGGCTGGGGACAGCCTCAGATGGGGAGCCCCACTCCAACTACAAAGCTGTCGAGTTCCCACTGACACCCCCACCCCCTGCCCAGGAGGTGAGAAGAATTGGACTGTCTACCTGGGGTCCCGGTGCTCCCTCCCTTGAAGCTGGGACAGAAGACCCAAGACTCTGGTTGGGAAGAAGTTGAGTCAAGTCTATTGAGATAAGGCTTCCTGGAGCCTAGAGAAAAACTGAGAAGAACTTATCCAATTAACTATCTCCCAGGAGAAGAGTGACTGTTTCATTTTCTGAAGTGACTAAATCCCTCAGTTCTTAGAAAGTTTGTTTCATTATTTAGTTAAGTCTCCTATCACATATCCCTGCTGGTGCCATTCTAATCCTATTCTGGTGGTGATAGGAGGACTTGGATGACATCTGCAAGAATCCCACCAGGCCTCTTCCAGCTTACTTGGTCTCTCCTAGGTGATAGCAGCTGTTGTTTGGGACCTGCCACTGCTTTCTTGGAAACTACCAATTTAAATGCCAATATTGTCACCAGCTGAGAAGTGAGTGGTATGGAGTCGTCTTAAAGTTGTCTTTTAAACCAATTCTTTTGCACAAATATCAGCTTCATACCATCTCGCCAGTCTTCTTCCCCACTTCCAGAGAGCTTCATTATCATCAGCAGTGTGTGCTGCCTTTTGTCTGCCTGCAAGGGGAGAATCTTAACGAAATAACTCTGAGCTGGGGGTCAGGGGTCATGTTTCTGTGTTTCTGGAATGAGTGTGGTCAGGTTGCCTGGGCCCCTGTCATTCTGGCATGCTCTCATTGCCAGGACTTGGCTGTAACTGCAAAATATAGTCAGTGGTAACACGCTTGGTAATTGCTAACAAAATTTAAATGGCTGCAAAATCACAGAACATCAAAAAAAAAATTTTCTCCTGGCACATCCAGACAAATCTTGCTGATCCAAGTTAGGGTGTGCAGTCTTTATTTTTATTTTTTAATGCAGGCTTGCACTTTTATCTGCAACATAGTTAGTGTGCAGTTGCCAGATCGCTTTTTAAAAAAATCTTGAGACAGATGAGAAAATAATAATTAAAAAAAGAGAATGTGGTGCATTCATGTAATGCAGACACATGACCAGAGAGACTCTCTCGCTAGTAACACTTGAATATTCGTTTTCTAAAGGTTTGGAGTGGGAGGAGATGGGGGTAGAGAATCTTTGAAGTCAAAAGGTAACTGCATACCCCTCTTTAGAAAGCATTTCAGAAACTTGTAGCTTTTGACATGGTTAATGTCATGTCCTTTTCTCAGATCACTACAAGAGGAGTCACATAAAATGTAGGGAATGTCTTAGGGCTGAAAGGCTGTTGGGTGTTCTAGAATCAGTGATTGGAAGGCAAAGGACTCAGGTAGGTTACATTGCAAGTATTCCATGTTCTATAGCACTGCAGAGCTTCAGGTTAATTTCAAATTAAAATAGTCTCTTACTCCCCTAGAAAGGCATCATTTGCATGTACCTGAGTTACTTATTTCTATTATCCATGCCCTTCATTTTGGTGGGATAAGGGTGAAGAGGCAAAAAATCAGTGTCTTAGATTCTCCATGAGATTTAAATATGCAGGGTCTGAAGACCATCGTGGTTCCTGCTGTCTCTTGTCAAGTGAAGCGTTGTATGCCTCTCCTGCTCTTTCGGGATCTAGCAATAAAGCCTGTGATGTTTACTGACCTCTGAGAGGGAGGTGAGGAGAATAGACCTGAGAATTTTGTTTATTTGGAGAGAGGAGGGAGAGAGGCCATCCTGTTGCCTTCTTGAATCACATAGAGAGCTAAGAGAGAATGCTTCAAAGATGGATTGGACACTGTTGGAGGAGTAAGTGATTGTAGTAAGGAGGTTTCCATGATCTATGTTTTCCCTTGGCTGTTTTGAACATTTTAGCCAATGACAAGTGAACTGTAGCAGGATCCTTTTGTTCCTGAGTCTGTGCAAGCCCATCACCATCACTCTGCTGCATGTCTGTAGACCTTGTCCTGTTGAGGCCTGGGCAGTGCCTGCTTTTTGATGCTCAAACCACATATCCAGATTGTTGTTGGTCCCCAGGCAGCAGGGCAGGCAGTCTGGTGGGCCACTGAGTGAAGCTGTTGGATGACAGGGAGCAGATGGCCCTGATGCAGAACGTGGTGGGTCTCTGCCACTTGTCTGACATTAAAATCCAAACTGGGGCTGTTCCCAGTTCCCTGGAATGGAGGCCGCTGGCCAGTCCGATGCTGTTAAGGGAAAGTTGAGTGTAGTTCAGTGATGACAGTGCTGGCTGCCTTGATTCAAGACCTGGCTGCTGCATCCTCTCCATTTCTCATCACTACTGGCACTCAGAGCCTATACTGAGTGTCCCTTTAGAAGGATGTAGAGTTGAAGACCCTCTGCTTTATTTTTCCATTTAATCTTCTCAGAGTGACAGTATCTTAATCCATTCAAATACCACTAACTGGGTGGCTTATAAACAGCAACACTTATTTCTCTCAGTTCTGGAGTGGGAAAGTCCAAGACCAAGGCACTGACAGATTTGGTGTTTGGTGAGGACTCACGTCCTGGTTTTTGGACAGCTGTCTTCTCACTATGTCCTCATATGGTGTAAAGGATGCCTGAGCTCCCTTGGGACTTTTTCATAATGGCACTAATCTCATTAATGAGGGCTCCACCCTCATGATCTAACCAGCTCCCAAGAGCCCTGCCTCCTATTACCATCACATTGGAGACTAGGGACTCAATAGAAGAATTTCAGGAGGACAAAAACATCCAATCCATTGCAGGGTGGAAGAACTTTCATGGAAAAAGAAAGCCTAAATATAGCCCTGAGGGTAAAGAAAGAAGAGGATGCTGCATATTTAGGCCTGCTCGTGGGGATTCCTATGGCTGGTGGGAAGGAAGAGGAGAGATTTCAGGGGCACCTAGAGAAGTATGTGGTGGGTCAGGCAGGCAGGGCCGCATAAGCCAAGGGAAGGAAGTAGCCATGTGCTTAGTGGTCAACATGGTTGAGAGCGTTGGCTCCAAAGTCGGATGAGTGAGTCAAATCGTGCTCTACCTCTACCTAGCTGTGTGATCCTGGGCAAGTTACTTAACTTCTGTGTACCTCAGTTGCCACATCTGTAAAATGAGATAGGAATAGTTCCTGTGTCACGGGCTGGTGAAGATTAAATGACTCTCTGTAAAGCTCTTAGAACAACACCTGCTCCACAGTAAGCATTCAATAAATGTTTGTTGCAGTTCTTGACATTACTTCATGCTTTAAATTCTCCCGTATAAAAGTTATGGTAAAAAAAGTTGTAAATGCTTGCCTGCCATCATCTGTCAGTCACCAGACTAACCATAACGACATGACTCATAAATTTTCTGAATGAATAAAGGAGTACTGGAGTGTTATCTCGGTGGCTCAGCATGGTGCTGCCAAACAAAAAGAAAGAAAAGAAAAAGAAAAATGAAACAAACTAAGTTTTCAGTTGTCTCTCGAATAACCACAAAATAAAGGGCTAAGCTCTTTGCCATCTTGGGCTCCTGGGCTCTTAGGGACAGTGCCCAACCAATACTTTCTAAAGTGTGCTTGATGGGTCACCTTACTCATTTGTTAATGCAAATTTGGAATGACTCAAAAGCTGCTGGAATAGAATTCTTAGAAACAGAGTGGAGCCCAGGAGTCTGCATCTAAACAAGCAGCCCAGGGGAGTCTGGTGCTCGCTGCATTTTGAAACTCCTCTATCATAGGACTAGACTGAGTCTCACTGAGTGAGGAAGTTGGTTGGACAAATCTTACATTGCCAGCCTCTTTTGATGTCTGGGTAGGGGGAATGTCCAGCAGAGCATTCCTTCTGCTAAGTCCAGGCAGATGCATTGCAGTTAGAATGGTGGCCTCAAAAGCAAACTGTTTTTAACAGGGAGTGCTAAGTAATGGGATGGCGACATGATATGGGTTATTGCTTTGTTTTGCTTTTAAAGTTCTTTCATGCGTATTGTCTCCTAAAGAAATCAAATAGATCACAGATGCTCTTATTGCAATGCCCATGAGAGGAAATGACTTTATCTGAGCCAGAGATGAAATTCTCAGCAAGAGACACCTGTCTGTTGGAAATTTCAACAAATATTGCCAATAAGATTATATCCCTGTTAACAGTGGGTATCTCTGGAAGGTGGGATAATGATAATTGTTCTTTTCTAACATCATCTTATTTTTGCACGGGAGGCGGTGTGTGGAGTGCTTGAAAATACACAGGCTTGACACAGGCCAACCTGGGTTTGTCCTAGTTCCTTTGCATACTGGACACGTTATTTAATCTCTCTGTACCTCAGTTTCCTCATCTGTGAAATAGGGAAATAATAAAATAGTATCTACCTCCTAGAGTTTGAATACATTTATACCTGTTAAGTGTTTAACAGGTATTAACAATACTTGACCCTTCTTAGTTGTTGAAAAGAATTAGCTATAGTTATTAACAATGTCATCTTTAAGTACATGCAACTGGTAGTCTTTGGACCATAAAGAAAAATTAAAGCATAAAGAGAAATGCTGCCCAGGTCCTAGAAGCTGATGTGTGAAGGGTCTAGCATATCTGTCATAAGGACCAACTGGGATTTGCTAGGACCCAGCTCTCTGATTTGGGGTCTGATTTTTTTTTTTTTTTAATCTCTGCAGTGAGGAGTAGGACTCCTTTCAGTGTTTTTCTAACTGTACTTCTTGGAGTGCCAAAGGGAGAAAGAGCACCTGAGCCATGGGGGCTTGGAGCATGGACTCTTGTCCTTGCTGAAAGCAAAGAAGCTACAAGTCTATTTTGTAAAAAATATCTATGGGGCTTGAGATTTCATTTTCACAGAGGCTTCTATGGTAAACAGACAAAAGAGTTGATTCCTACTGGACTTGCTCTCTAAGCAGCCTTTTTTTCTTTCTTTTTTTAAATCTCATTTTGACATCTGTGATTCCAAAGACAGCACCGTAATTGTCTTTTTTCAGAACAGAGCTCACTTCCAACTATCACAGCATGGGAGTACTCAGAAATTTATTTCTCATAATGAGCCAAAATCTCTCTGCAACTCTTTAAAGGTAGCTGTGGAGCGCCTTAGGTGCTAATGAGCTCCCTGTTAATAGAAATGCTCAGGCTTTTGATGGTTTCAGGTCCCAGCTTCACTCATGACTGGCTGTGTTGTGTGGCTGGGTAAGTCTCACCACCTGTCCAAGAAATAAATATGAGGATGTATGCAAAGTGCTTGGTACAGTGCCCGGTAGGCATCAGCCTTGGCTGCCACTAGCAGCAGCAACACTAGTGTTCTAATAATCAGAAGTGATTGGTGCACATCTGCTTGGAATCCTCTTCCCGTGACCCCAGAAGAGAGTCTTATGTTCATGGTTAAGGATAATTTTTAGATGATGCCATTAAGATCTCTCTTCAGTGCCCTTGACACTGCGAATGGGCCATGCACCATTAGGAGATGGGACCTTTCACAGTTACTACAGGGGCTACCTGGAAACGTTGTATGAGCACCTCCAAGAAGTTGTGGACATGTGACTCTTATAAGGAGTCACTCTAATGCTAGCAGTTAGCTATGCCCACAGACAAGGTGGTGGATGGGGTTCCCTAGAGTCCGTCAATCCTGCACGCTTCCCTTTTCCCTGTAGGGTGTATTTCAGAAGAAAACAAACTGTGGATTGTATAATCGTCCTCTGATGCAAACCAAACTTTGGCAAGTGTGAACGATTGTGAAAACAATGCATATATGAAACACACGTTCCCTGCGCTCTCTGTTTAACATCCCAGGTT